>NC_079227.1:7474459-7596959 GCF_029633865.1 Lampris incognitus
TGTTTCCTCCCACAGTCCAAAGGCGTGTAGGTCAGGTGATTCGGCCTTACTAAAATGGTCCCCAGGGGTGTGTGTGTGTGTGTTGGCCACATGTGTGTGCGATGGCCTGGCGGCCTGTCCAGGCTGACTGCTGGGATGGGCTCCAGCCACCCCGAGAGCAGGATAAGTGGTTTGGATAATGGATGGATGGATGATCCGTTTAAGAGTCTTGGAGGTAGAAGCTGTGTTGGTCCGAGATTTGACGCCCTGCTACCTCTTGCCAGACAGAAGTAGAGAGAATAGTCCGTGTCTGGGGTCCCTGATTACTTTGTGGGCCTTCTTCCGGCACCTCCGGGGAGAACCGTCCTGCATGGTGGGCAGAAGATCACTGTCTGTGATAACCTTTGCCGTTTACACTTCCCTCTGTAGAGCTCTGCAACTGAGGCAGAACAGCCGCCGCACTACCAGGCAGTTGTGCAGCCAGCCAGGGTGCCCTCAATGGGGCATCAGGAAAAGTTGGTAAGGGTACGTGGGACCCTGTCAAATTTCCTCAGCCTAGAACACTCACTGGCGTACTGCCATGATGGCAGAGTCCATACGAAGGGACCGAGACCACGTCGTTTGAGCTGTAAAACACTATATTATAGCGCTAAAACGACAACTGCCATTATTTGGATAGATGTCACGATGACTGTTGTCAACCGTCACTATCGGCCCCAAATGGTGGGACGAAGTTCTTTTTTTACAGCACTTTGGGCCTCTTAGCATAGTTGTCTCCATTTTGGTGATTTTCAGTAGCAACACATCTTCTAAATAGAACGAAAGATTTTTTTAAAAGGGTTTCTACGCTAACATCGTGCGAAGTTGTATGAAGATAAGATGGCCATGCAGAACCAGTGGCGTACAACCTTCTCCTCTGTCCCGTCCTCCCAGGCGGTGTGGGTGTGAAGTGATGAGTTGCCAGTTCAGCGGTGACGGCACGCTCCTGGCTGTGGGGCTGACTAATGGGGCTATCAAGGTACGCCGAGCCCGCGCTGGTCTTCGCCGCGGGGTCCAGTGATGTCCAGGGGTCTTCGGGGGGTGGGGGTGGGGGGGGGGGGCTTCCAGACATCTGTCTGCCTGTGGAGGAGACCGAAAATGCTAACGCCGTCCTTTTCCCTTTGTGTTAAGTTGCACAAAACCGGCACCGGGAGCCTGATTCGGACCCTTAGGAACGTCTCCAACACACCGGTCACGGCCCTGAGGTTCACCAGCAGCCCCCAGGCCAACAGTCTCCTGCTAGCTGCCTGTAAGTCGGCTCGTTGTGGGGGAAATGTGGTAAGACCACTACTTGGTCACAGCTCATGGGGTTCCTGACACTGAACTTTGCAGAAGGCTCCCAGCCTGTAAGTAAATAAATGCTTAACAAAGGTGTTCGGTTAAAAAAAAGAAGCCCTGAGTTCCTCCACCCCCCCCCCCAAAAAAAATCATTAAAATGCAAAAAGATGAATCAGAAATTTAACTCTGTTCTCATTAGCGGTAATTTGATTGCCATTTTGGGCTGAACACCCCCCCCCACTCCTTGTTCTTCCTGAGTGCTCTCCTGCTGTATGACCTCCCGTCAGATGCCTGCGGTACCGTGCGGTGTTGGTACGTGTGTGGGGGGGAATGTCTGTGGGCCCAGAGGGAGGTGACGGAGGAGCTAAACCCCGTCGGAGGGGGGAGGGAAGAGAACAGAGAGACGCTGTGCCTTTCTCTGTCGCCATCCGGAGAGAGAGCGGCGACCGGGGGCTCCGACTCAGCCGTCCACCTGTACGACTTGGCCACGCGCCAGAGGCTGATGACGTGCAAGGCCAGGTAACGCAGTCGCACGGGCACATTTCTCCGCTAAGGAGCCCCGGCAGTGTTATCATCCTACCCATCACCTTCTAAGAAGCCTCTTTCTCAAGTTACATGAATTAAAGCGTTATACTCTCTCCACTGCTCTCAGCTCCTGCAGGACAACGATGGACGGCCATCGCTCCCGTGTTTTTGCGGTGACCTTCCACCCTCTGCAGGAGAAAGAGTTCATATCTGCTGGCTGGGACAACACCATCCAGGTAAGATGCATTTTTCCATTGACGGAGCACATTTGGACCCTTTAGCGCAGTGTTTCTCAACCCAGTCCTCAAGGGACCCCCCCTATCCTGCAGATTTTCTTTGCAACCCTGAATAGGTACCTGTTTGTAGTTATTCAACCAATCAGCCATGAATTTTGTCAGATGTTGCACACCTTGCATAGTTAAGTGCTGCGAGATGATTGGTCGAGTAAGTACGAGCTGGGCTACCTATGCAGGGTTACAATGAGAATCTGCAGGATAGGGGGTTCCTTGAGGACTGGGTTGAGAAACACTGCTTTATTGGCTCCATTTAAGTACATAAAAACCTTTATTAGCTAACCACAACTCACGAAAATCACCCGCTGAAGCACACCAGAACATCTGCAGTTCACATACTAATCACTTACGAGACAGCTTTAGAGAATTTTATCATAGAATGAATTCAAAATATGAGGAAAATACAGGCTGTGTATTGGAGCATTAAAGTACTACCTTGGGCTTGTGAGAGGAGTAACTGTCTCCCCTTCTGTCAGTTTTGGGACAGCAGACAAGAACGGGCTGTTAGGTAAGAAGTCTGCAGCATTTCAGCATAATCGAGATTATGAATGCTCCCGGGTCTGACTCGCCTGGTCCTCCCCGTCAGTAGAATCTGGGGTCCTCTGGTATGCGGGGAAGCTCTCCAAATTGACCCCAACGTCAACCACATCCTGTCTGGATCCTGGAGGTCAGAGAAGACGCTGGAGGTAAGGGCTGACAGAAAGGAGCGCTGCTGCTCAAACCCAACTCAAAACTTTACTGCAGACTCAGGGTCCATAACAGACAAAGACATGGTGGGGGGGGGGGAGCCATAGAAGATAAGAACCATAGGTAAAAGATCAACCCTAGACCAGTGTTTCTCAACCCAGTCCTCCAGGACCCCCTATCCTGCATATTTTCTTTGCAACCCTGAATAGGTACCTGTTTGTAGTTATTCAACCAATCAGCAACGAATTTTGTCAGACGTTGCACACCTTGCATAATTAAGTGCTGCGAGATGATTGGTCGAGTAAGTACGAGCAGGGCTACCTATGCAGGGTTACAATGAACATCTGAAGGATAGGGGGGGGTCCTTGAGGACTGGGTTGAGAAACACTGCCCTAGACAATACACAGAGTAAAGAGAATGAAATAACATAAAAGGAACAAATCAGCGTCTTACAAGGCGGCAGCTACACCAGAGGCCCCACTGCCAGGACTGGTAGCATGTGGCACTGCATCTTATATTTCCTGAACTCATGATGATTACATCATCAGAGTTATTGAGCCAGCAAATAAATCTATACATGAGATTGCTTAGAGCAGCCTGGAGAGTACTGACTCCTGCAGCCACAAACTTGTCACTTGCACTACACCATCGAGGTCTGTTTAGTAGTCTTCTCATAGCATCATTACAAGCTACACTTACGGAGGAAACCCACACAGACACGGGGAGAACATGCAAACTCCACACAGAGGACGGTCCGGGACGACCCCCAAAGTTGGACTACTCCGGGGCTCGAACCCAGGACCTTCTTGCTGTGAGGCGACCGCGCTAACCGTTGCGCCAGCATGCTGCCACTGCTTGGACAAATCATCAATATATGGATTGTAGAGAACTGGAGACAGAATGTCTGACACCACTGCTAACCCCAAATGGGGCTGAAACGCTATTACCCCATTTCACTTGAATAGTCTGGTGGGTATACCAAAGGGGGGGGGGGCATTAGGGTTAGCCTAACCTAACCGAGCCTCACGGCAAGGGGAAACAGATTCTGCGGTGGAGGTGGGACGTCTTACAACACCAGTGTTACATCAAAATCTGCGACTGCTGGGAATTGTGACCTGCACACGAACGCTCCCTACTATACGGGTTTAGGATCATGGCCATTTCACACGGAAGGCTGGGATTTGCAAAATGAAAATGGACTATTGTTACCACTAGATGGCGCCAAATCCACCAAAACGGACGACACTAAGGATAAGGCAAAACTCTGACATTTTTAAGTGTAGTCTGTTAGCTTTTCCTCAGAAGCATTAGGGGGGAAAATACTTTAACCATCAGCTACCCTAAAACTGATTGTTAGCATCCATGGTGTTGCTCATTCATACGGGCGCTTTAGCCGAAAGTGACACAGATGGCTCCTATCTATGATTTAAGCATTGTCAGACAGTGCAGCAGTCTAACAGCTGGACACGAAAGGATCACAACGCAGAACAGATTTGAGGAGCATCACCTGAAGTGTCTTCCCAGCTTGACGTCTTTCTCTGAATCTGTGCCTTTCTCATCAGGTCTGGGATTATTCCTCTGGTAAGAAGGTATATGAGGTTCCTCAGGACCCACTGGGAGACAGCAAGGTGAGTCCACACCTGTCCACACACATCCTGCACTCTGCAATATATGTATGTATGTATCAGAATCAGAAACACTTTGTCATGCACTTGCACACATGAAATGAAACGAAACGTGTGTGTGTGTGTGTGTGTGGGGCTGCTTCTCTAGATCTACACCTGCCATTGGCTGGGAGACGGCCACATCATGGCCGCTGGCAGCCAAGTCAACCAGCTGAAAGTCATCCGTCGCAGCAGCATGGAGGTAAATGTAAAGACAGTGTTGAGGATGACCGACCTACTGCGGCAGCTCTAGCACATACCTCATGTGACCTCTTCTCTCGACACAGACCGTATCCAGACTGCAGGGTTTACCCTCCCCCGTCTTCAGCTCTTCCGTCTGTCTGTCCGGGAAGTGGTCTGGTCTTATTGCTGCAACATCTGGAGCCTGCGTCTATCTGCTGGAGAGAAGCGTGGCCGACAGGAAGTAGATCCTCTCAGGACGGGCCCGCTTCCTACTGCCTGTCCGATGACCCTATAGAGATATTGTTTCTTTTGTCACACCTCAGTTAAAGGTTTTTAGTAAACATTTTGTCTGCGTTTATTTTGAATGACAGACACATTTTTTTTTGTAGGAAAAACAAAATACGTCAGTAAAAGTTATTTTTCACCAATTTCTACTCGTGTTGGATTCTCTTGGGAGGTTTTCCACTTAAAACATGCCAAAGTCAGCGAGATGATTATTTTACTCTGCAGCGTTAGACTTAGGCTGCTTTTATTATCATTGCCTGATATGCATGTCTCATACATACAAGGGAACGAAATTATGTTTCACAAGGACCACAGCGTCACGTGAAAATAAATAACACACTAAATATTAAAAACAAAAATTACTTCACAGACCTGAACATCACGAGCACGCCTGACACGGACAGCGAGTAAGACGGTCAAAAAGTCATTCTGTGGAAGGCCTAAGGGTTCAGGCTGTTGAGGAACCTCACAGCCTGAGGAATGAAACTGCTGCATATTCTGGTGGAGGCAGCACCGATGCTCTGGTACCTCCTGCCAGAGGGTGGGAGGGGTGAAGTAGATGTGGGAAGGGTGGGTGGGGTCCTTCACGATGCCGAGAGCCTTCCAGGTGCACCGTGCATCATAGATGGCCTGGATGGATGGGAGAGCAGTTCCTGTGATCTTTCCAGCTGTCTTCACTATCTGCTGTAGGGATTTGCGGTTGGAGGCCTTGCAGCTCCTATGCCAGACAGTGATACAGGTGGTCAGAATGATATCTATGGTGCCTCTGTAGAATGTGATGAGGGTGGGTGGGGGGAGACTCATCTTCTTCAGACACCACAGGAAGTGAAGATGCTGCTCGGCCTCCTTGGAGGGCGCAGTGACATGTGAGGACCAGGAGAGGTCTTCTGTGATGAGAACTCCCAGGAACTTAACACTGTTGACTCTCTCCACATCCATACCGTTGATGGTCAGAGGGGTATGGTGGGCGCTGGCCTTTCTAAAGTCAACAATGACCTCCTTTGTTTTTCCTATGTTTAGGGAGAGGTTGTTGTTTTTGCACCTCGCTGCCATTTGATCCACCTCCGCTCTGTATGATGATTCATTGTTGTTGTTGATGAGACCTACCACTGTGGTATCATCAGCAAACTTTATAGTGAGGTTGGAGTTGGATGATGCTGTGCAGTCATGAGTCAGCAGGGTGAACAAGAGCGGACTGAGCACACAGCCCTGTGGAGCACCAGTGCTCAGTCCTGGAGGAGATCTTGCCAATTTGCACTGACTGTGGCCTCCCCGTGAGGACGTCCAGCACCCAGTTGCGGAGGGAGGTGTTAAGGCCCAGCTGGCTCAGCTTTTCGATCAGTTGCTGTGGTATGATTGTGTTAAAAGCTGAGCAGAAGGCAATGAACAACATCCTCACATAGCTGTTCTTTCTCACAAGGTGGGACAGGGCTGGATGAAGAGCAGAGGTTATGGCATCTTCTGTGGAGCGGTTAGCGCGGTACGCAAACCGGAGAGGGTCCAGAGTGGAGGGGAGGCTGGACTTGATGTGCTTCATGACCAGCCTCCCAAAGCACTTCATGATGATGGGAGTCAGTGCAATGGGGCGGTAGTCATTTTGGCAGGACACAGGGCACTTCTTTGGCACTGGTATGATGGTGGTAGACTTGAAACACGTGGGGACGACTGCCTGGGACAGTGAAATGTTGAAGATGTCAGCAAGGACATCTGCCAGCTGCTCAGCACAGTCTCTGATGGCTCAGCCTGGGATTCTGTCTGGACCCGCAGCTTTGTGTAGGTTGACTCTGGAGAGTTAATCATTACTGTTGAAGAAAATAAACCCTTGCAACCTTGATGACATTTCAATGCAGTGAATTTATTATGTGCATGGGAAAATACTCATAGTACAGCATGGAGATGGCCCCTGAGCTCGTCAGAGAAAAAATTAACTATAGTAAGATAACAAAAACGGAGTATAGGGTCAGTTCGAGCTTGTTGGAACGGCGCACCCGTACAACCATGTACAATTTCTGGCAGTTTAAGTTATATATGATGTTTAATCAGTGCTAGGATTACATTGAGCTAATGATTGATGACGAATTCTAGGTTAAAGACCGAATACTGTCAGACATGCACAGAGAACTCTGAAGGATCCTACACACATATTCTACATCCCCAGTGTGAATTGTTATCTTCAGGTAGATGTTACCGAACCAGCAAATGTAAAAACAGCCACGTTGAGATTTTCTTTCCTCCCAGCTTCTATTGCATTACTTGTAGAACCTGATAATGTAATAAATCCCTGATAATGTAATAACCCTGATAATGTAATAAAAAATTTGCGCTTGAGGCCATTGAAAATGCAATAAAACCTGATAATGTAATAACTTCCTGATAATGTAATAAACTATATATCATAGCTAACCCTAACCCTAACCCTAACCCCAACCCTAATAACGTCCCGTTAATGTAACACATTATTACATTATTGGTAAAAAGTTTATTACATTATTGGGACATGCACTTTATTACATTATCAGGAAGTTATTACATTATCAGGTTTTATTGAATTTTCAATGGACTCAAGAGCAGATTTTTATTACATTATCGGGATTATTACATTATTGGGAATTTATTACATTATCAGGTTCTACACTACTCAACAAACAACCAGCCTGATCTTTACTTAAGTGCCTCGTAAGTAAGTAGGCACAATTGCTTTTAGTTATTTTCAACTGACAGCTGACGATTGCTCGTACTGTCTCATAAAGAATTTACTTGATGTAGGGGCTGCTATAGCTACCCTGATAAACTAAACTCAATAAAAGAGAAGATCCTTATGGCTGACGCGTGTTCCACTTGTCTGTTTGGCGCAAGAGTGATTCTTCCTTTGCGTTTTAAGTATTTATTTGAACTTGCTTGAAGACACACAGTGAAATTATGAAATGCATCCATGAAAATAATAACTGTTAACCTGACCTAATACACGTATACACAAAGCACAAATACACATAGGCTATGTACGAATACACGTAGGCTATGCACGGTCAGAAAAACCATGTGGCTCCGCTCTTCAATTCTAGGCAACAACTGGCCCTTCCGCTTACTTCCTCTTCCGGAGCGCGTTAACCCAGGAACGCCCTTCTCCAGTTCTTAAAGTGACATGCACCTATCTAAGACCACGCAGCAAACTTAATACACAAAGAAAGCAGTTACCTAAAGTATACGACGTGTAAAAAATGAGCATTTAAACGAATTATTCAAATTACTAATTAAAACATTAATTATTAACCATTAGGAGACATTTGGCTCCTACACTTGACTCACTGGATTATATGTACACTACATGTACAAAGGTATTGGGACACCTGGCCATTACACCTACAGGGGTTTTATGACATCCCATTCTAAATCCATAGGCATTGATATGGAGTTGGTCTCCCCAACCCCCCCAACCTTGCAGCTATAACAGCTTCCACTCTTCTGGGAAGGCTTTCCACAAGATTTTGGAGTGTGTCTGTGGGAATTTTTGCGCATTCATCCAGAAGAGCATTTGTGAGGTCAGGCACTGATGTTGGATGAGAAGACCTGGCTCGCAATCTCCGTTCTAGTTCATTCCAAAGCAGTTCAATGGGGTTGAAGTCAGGGCTCTGTGTGGGCCAGTCAAGTTCTTCCACACCAAACTCACCCAACCATGTCTTAATGGACCTTGCTTTGTGCACTGGGGCACAGTCATGCTGGAACAGAAAAGGTCCCTCCCCAAACTGTCCCCACCACGTTGGAAACATCCAAAATGTCTTGGAATACTGAAGCATTAAGGTTTCTCTTCACTGGAACTAAGGGGCCTAGCCCAACCCCTGAAAAACAACCCCATACCATTATCCTTCCACCAACAAACTTTACAGTTGGAAAAATGCAGTCAGGCAGGTAACGTTTTCCTGGCATCCGCCAAACCCAGACTCGTCCATCAGACTGCCAGACAGAGAAGCGTGATTCGTCACTCCACAGAACACGTTTCCACTGCTCCAGAGTCCAGTGGCAGCGTGCTTTACACCACTCCACCCGACGCTTGGCATTGTGCTTGGTGGTGTAAGTCTTGCATGCAACTGCTCGGCCATGGAAACCCATTCCATGAAGCTCCTGGCGCACAGTTTTTGTGCTGATGTTGATGCCAGAGGAAGTTTGGAACTCTGCAGTTATTGAGTCAACAGAGTGTTGGCGACTTTTACGCACTATGCGCCTGAGCACTCGGTGACCCCGCTGTGTGACTTTACGTGGTCTGCCACTTCGTGGCTGAGTTGCTGTTGTTCCTAAACGCTTCCACTTTTCAATAATACCACTTACAGTTGACCGTGGGATATCTAGCAGGGAAGAAATTTCACGAACTGACTTATTGCAAAGGTGCCATCCTATGACGGTACCATGCTTGAGTTCACTGAACTCTTCAATGACCCATTCTTTCAAAATGTTTGTATATGCAGACTGCATGGCTAGCTGCTTGATTTTATACACCTGTGGCAATGGGTCTGAATGAAACACCTGAACTCAATGATTAAGAGGTGTGTCCCAATACTTTTGTAGATATAGTGTGTATATATATATATATATATATATATATATATATAATCCAGTGATTCGAGGAAATTTAATAACATAGTGTGTATTGTACTGTAATGTATTGTATTTTATTGTATTGTATAAAAGCATTTTAGTCCAATAATCCTTTTCTTCTATATGGGTCAAAAGTTGTTGACACAGCTCTCTCTAGTACTTTAGAAAAGAATGGAAGATTACAGACTGGTTTATAGCTATCAAGAGACCCTGGACCGAATTGCGGTTTCTTTAGAAGAGGTTTGAACACAGCTGTCATAAAACTGCTGGGAACAGTGCCTGTAGTAAGTGATAAAATAACAAGGTCTAGTGTTACAGGTCCCAGGGAGGGCCAGAGATCCTATTTTGCTGTTAAAGGGTCAAGTAGCCAAGACTATAAAAAACCCGCTACTGGCTCAGAGAGTGGTGACTTTAAAACTTAGGGTCACAAGTTGAGTTTTCTGCAGGAGTTTTCTGTCTCTCAGTCAACTGTAAAATGTGCAAGTGTCACACTGTTTGTTAATTCCATGATTATGGGGAGAAAAGTGTCACTTTGACCGTTTATTTTTCTTCCACTTAACCAAACCAAAATTAACATTCAATCTAACTCGCGTCTGGTTATCATTATTAGTGACATAGTGCACATTTTCTAACCCAGTTTATCCTGTCAGTTCATTCCTTTCTCTGTGTGGAATGCAGAAATATAGGGCCCAAGGACCGGATGTTGTGTTGCTGTAAAGCCACTTGAAGCAAATTTGTCATTTGTGATATTGGGCCATACAAATAAAATTGACTTGACATGATCCTCCCTCGTACCTTACTCCAATTAAAAATGCTGCATAGGAAAATGTTGTTTTAAACAAAAGCTGAAGTCAGCTACAACTGGGAGAGTTACATAATTTATTATGGTTATTTATTGTGTGTGTTATTTGCCCTGGTGGGATTAATAACATTGTGCGTATTGTATTGTATTGTAATGTACTGTATTGTACGAGAGCATTTGAGTCCAATAATCATTTCTGTGTGATGCTCAGTGAGTGCTGGCAGACAAAAAGCTCACACGAAGGCAGAGGGGTTATAAACATAGAAGGAGAGCAGAGACAGAGAGACCAAAGCACTCAGGATTCAAGAGGGATCGTCTTTGGGAGAACTTAGTGAAGGAGCATTCCACTGAATCTCTCCACGGAAAGGAATGAAAATCAAGATCTGAAGAATCAAGAGGAGCTCAGGAAATATTTAACATACATAGCCCTTCTCAAAACCATAACTGGTGAAGATAATGAAAAAGACCATAGTGGGAGGGTAATAAGTAAGAGGGTGAAGGGTTTGAGAAGGGTCAGAGTACACAGAGAACAAAAACATCTGACACAGACTCAAAGTCTCCTAAGAAGAAAGGACCTCAACACAGAGTCTGAATCACACATTTCTTTAAGGTTGCAGTCTAGCGGAGACGGTCTCAGCATCAACTATGTCAGAAGGCGGGAATTCCCCCTACAGCAACTCCATCCAGAGGGCTAGTGCCTCCATTCAGTGCCACCAGAGGATCTGTAAATTCCCTCTGA
Source organism: Lampris incognitus (assembly GCF_029633865.1). Classification (NCBI taxonomy): domain Eukaryota; kingdom Metazoa; phylum Chordata; class Actinopteri; order Lampriformes; family Lampridae; genus Lampris; species Lampris incognitus. The sequence goes on from NC_079227.1 coordinate 7,485,524, forward strand.
TCAACGTCAGAGGCGTCCCCCTCATGAGCTGCATCGCCAATGACTTTGACTCCATCTGGGATTTCAAGCCTGACCCCTCTGACCTTCTGATCGCCACCTATCCCAAAGCAGGTAAGGCTGCTTTCCAGGCAGCACTGCTATTTCTTCAGTGCAGTTTCTAGGGCTTGGTTTTAGCCTCCACCTTCATCGGAGCCCATATTTCTTTGGTTCTTTGGTCTTCCTGGTTGGTGGGATTCAGTGGGTTGAGTATATGCCAGACATATCAGTTCAGAGTTTTACTGGGTTCTTGTTTGCACCTGAGGAACCACATGGGCCCAGGAAATTGTGGACCTGCTTCTTCACAATGGAGACGCTGAGATCTGCAGGCGAGCACCCGTGACCGAACGCATCCCATTCCTGGAAATCTTCACTACTCCAGAAACCCCTTCAGGTCTGTACAGCTGCCTCCATCTTAGTTTCTATGACTTTAGTTTCAACAACTTCATTGTGTTTCATTCTAGTTAATTGCACTGTAACACAGAAGTGGTCAAAATCTCAGAAAACAATGTTTGAAATGAAGCGAGTAATCCACATAAATGAGAGGAAAACATGTCACTTTAAAAGACAAATAATAGAAAGAAACAACGAACAACAATTAATCCAGCTGACCAGCAGTGACGGCTTTGAAATTGCAGTTCTTTACCTACCTTTACCTGCACAGAACACACCAAGAACCTGGTGTTATTATCTGCTTCTCACAGTCAGTTGTACGGACGTCCGTAGAGGCCACGCAATGTGGGCTCCATTATCTCGTGATCGCTACTTATCTTTTGATCACGAGATAACGACAGTTGTTTTCTTGTAATCTTGGGATAATTTGTAGCCTAGGCTACTATAATATGGACTTGTGTAAAGGGTCACTGCTTTGGTTGCTTGCAGTGACGCACAACTGAATGACATCACCCGTTGACGGATGTCAAGTCGACGGATCCTTATCATTTTCTATGGAAAGCAGGGGATCCAGCGGTGCGATGCATGATGGATATAATGCCTTACACAACAGGATAAAATAATGCACACAGTCAAGATCAAACAACAAAATATAGGACATAACGCCAGATCCGCTCCACAGAACAAAGTAAAACATGGTCAGGATGATACCTTCAATCTTTTGAGCCTTACTTTTGTTGAGGAAAACTCCACCTTAAAAAATAATTTTCAGAAAAACCAAGTGAAACGTCAGGAAGAGCATCAGAGGAGGAATCTCTCTTCCAAGCCAAGACTGCTAAGCATGCTACGGCTAAGACAACGAGGAAACAGATGTAGAAATGAAAACTTAATGACTTCACTCAGTAATAACAAAGCAATGGAAAAATATATATGTATAAAACCCATATTTCAAACTTTTTCAGGTCTTGACCTTTTGTGCAAAATGGATCCTCCCAGAGTCATCAAGACCCATCTCCCGTTTCAGCTCGTTCCTCCTGGGTTTTGGGAAAACAAATGCAAGGTGCGATCTAAGTGTCTGGAAGAGTCAGTCCAGGCCCCAACAGCTGTAAAACCAACCAGGTAAAGGTGGGTGGTGCAAGTCATCCATTTCAGCCTATCCTGTCTCTCTCTTCTGATCCGGTCTCTAGACCATCTATGTGGCCCGCAATGCAAGGGACAACCTAGTCAGCTACTACCACTTTGATCGAATGAACATGGCCCACCCTGAGCCTGGACCATGGGAGGGCTACATCCACAAGTTCATGAGAGGAGAGTGTAAGCAGAATGACCATACATTCCTACATCTGAGCCTGTTTCTGACAAAGCACGTGCAGCTCTGTATTTTGCACAGGGAGGCAACTTTTGACATGTGGGGTATAAAACAGACCCATGGTGGCGCCACTTTACAGTCAGTCCTACAGTTGATCCACGTGGTTTGCTGGAATGACGACAGTGCTCTGTTTCCACAGTAAGCTGGGGTTCGTGGTATGAACACGTAAAGGGTTACTGGAAGGAGAGAGAGGAAAGAAACATCCTTTACCTTTTCTACGAAGACATGAAGGAGGTGAGAAGGTTTCCGTATCGACTGAATCACACTGACTCGTTTTTTAAGAACACGCAAATAAACTTAAGCTCTTTCTCTCTCTCACGTGCGCACACACTTTCCGGTCTCCCAGAATCCTCGGCGGGAAGTGGAACGCATCATGCGCTACCTGGAGCTGTCCCTCGCCGATGACGTCATCGGCCGCATCGTGGCGCTGACCTCCTTCAAGAGCATGAAGGAGAACCCGATGGCCAACTACACTTTCATCCCCGAGCGTGTGTTTGACCACAGCATCTCTCCCTTCATGAGAAAAGGTCCGTCCCTCACTTAGCCTCCATTACCTTGTCCCAAAAAGAACGAGCGCGCCCTCTGGCGGCTCCTCTCCGCAGCACCTGTTGCCTGTGGCGTCATACACAACTTCAGGTTTCCTGGTTTTTCTCAGGTAGCCTACGTTACGCCGAGAAATGTGGTTTTTCCAACTGTTCTGTAAACTACTAATAAGACGCGTTAGGGCCTGACCCTTTAGTCGAGCGGGTACTGATGTCGCCTTGTGGTCCAGTACACCCCGTATCGAATCCCGCACCGGGCAAGAAAATAACCGGTTACAGTTCTAACGTTTATGTACAGTGAGTTTCCTCCTGTTTTCTCCCACATCTAAATTAATGTTTATTTCATGGCCGTAGCCATGGCGGGGGAGGGTCGAGAAGAGGTCGCCTCAGGTCCGAACAGACCAACTAAAGTGTGTGTGAAACCAAGCAGCAGTTACCTGAGGATCAAAATAAGCTCACAGTCACTACATGTTGTTGGACTGCAGCTCACTCTACCAACTCAGCTTCACCTATGTGAGAGCCTAGTCCTGCGTGTTTAGTTGATAAAGCAATAGGAGAAGATGTTCGGTCTCAAAACCATCCGTTTTATTTAGCAGTAAATGGATAAAGCATACAGAGCTCCGGGTCTAGATCTTCCTATCCCCGACAAGCAACAGACTGTGTCAGTTCATGAAGTCTGACTGACTATCCTTTCCCTGAGCCAGTCTTACAAAGTGTTGACTGAACACGAATGTGCTCTTCTTTCTGATTGGTCCGTTGATCTGACTCCATTTCCGCCTCACTGACATCCGGACTCCAGGTGATCTTCTTCTCCATCTGCTGCGACCTCCTTGTTGCAGCTGCCGTCGTAAAATCCTGTTCCTATTTCTGAAACCACAAATCCCAGCACATCCTGTCTCTGCTCCCCCTTGGCCACAACACCCTTATTGTTCCCTTTCCTCTTCAGAGCCGCTAACCTTATCTAAGGTCAGCAGCCCTCACTCTTTTACCTTCCATGGAGATAGACACACTCTTCTTCTTGGGACATCTTGTCCTTTTATTGCCCCCTCCCCCCACTTCTCTTCCTATAATTGACTCTGCATTCCTCTGTCTGCTGACATACTCAATACTTTTCCACTGCCACTTATAGCCCCTCATGTCCTTGTAACAAGCCTTGTTCCTTATGCATATTGTAGCGAATTCGGGGGACAACGCAGCCACGGGAACTGCCGCGGCCGGGACGCGAACCCGTATCGCCCGCACCGCAGGAGACATCGCTAACCGCTCGACTAAAGGGTCAGACCCGCCAGCCAGCGTGTCTACTTATCCATGCACGTTACAATATGATTTCCCAATGATTTATCTATCCTTATAGCCCTTATTCCAATCAATACGTTGTAATCATCATTATTCAACATCACGCCATTGCATTTATCCACAATATGAAACATTAATTATTTGGTAATCCTCCCGATAAATTACGAATATCATGATAAAGTAGGTTATGGTGTCATATGGTGTCATAGGTTATGGTGTCATAGGTTATGGTATCATATGGTGTCATAGGTTACAGTGTCATAGGTCACCCTTGCATAACCTATCTTAAGGCCGGCTTGCACACGGTGTCCTGTGCTCAGAACAGCCACACTGTCTTTCTGTTCATCTTGCAGGTGAAGTGGGTGACTGGACCAACCATTTCACCCCTGAACAACTGCGGATGTTTGAGGAAGATTATGAAAAGCAAATGGATGAATTCGACATCCCCTTCAGGACCAATATTTAACTGCAATTCACCCCCTCACCCAAATCAGTTCAGTGTTAAACCAAACACCATTAAATGTTCACTGTACCACCCTGTACCAATGGCTTGCTGGGATAGACTGTAGCATTCCGCGACTCCAGCTGGGGTAAGTGGCTTGGATAATGGATGGATGGATGGATGTACAGCATCATTCAAACTCCCGAACTGACTTCTTCGACCCATGATCTTGACAGAGATCCACAGAATAAACGAAGCAGTTTCATGTGATTTGATGATCAATAAAGATATACTACACTATTCAGTTTTTTTACTGTCAGTCATTATTACGTAAACGATAAATAAGACCTAGAGTGTGGAAGTGAATGGACGTTTCCATCCACATCCTGGCACCTACAGTGCACCCGGAAAGTAGTCACACCCCTTCACTTTCCCCACATTTTCTTATGTTACAGCCTTATTCCAAAATTGATTAAATTCCTTTTTTTTTCTCATCAATCTACACACAATACCCCATAATGCCAAAGTGAAAAGGGTTTTGTAGAAATTTTTGCAAATTTATTAAAAATACAAAACTGAAATATTGCATGTACATAAGTATTCACACCCTTTGCTATGACACTCAAAATTGAGCTCAGGTTCGTCCTGTTTCCACTGATCATCCTTGAGATGTTTCTACATCTTGATTTGAGTCCACCTGTAGTAAATTCAATTGACTGGACATGATTTGGAAAGGCACACACCTGTCTATATAAGGTCCCACTGTTGACAGTGCATGTCAGAGCAGAAACCAATCCATGAAGTCAAAAGAATTGTCTGTGGACCTCCAAGACAGGATTGTATCGAGGCACAGATCTGGGGAAGGGTACAAAAAATGTCTACAGCTTTGAAGGCCCCGAAGAGCACAGTGGTCTCCATCATTCGTAAATGGAAGAAGTTTGGATCCACCAGGAATCTTCCTAGAGCTGGCTGCCCAGCCAAACTGAGCAATCGGGGGAGAAGGGCCATGGTCAGGGAGGTGACCAAGAACCTGATGGTCACGCTGACAGAGCTCTAGCGTTCCTCTTTGGAGATGGGAGAACCTTCCAGAAGGACAACCATCTCTGCAGCACTCCACCAATCAGGCCTTTATGGTAGAGTGGCCAGACGGAAGCCTCTGCTCAGTAAAAGGCACATGACAGCTCGCTTGGAGTTTGCCAGAAAGCACCTAAAGGACTCTCAGACCATGAGAAACAAGATTCTCTGGTCTGATGAAACCAAGATTGAACTCTTTGGCCTGAATGCCAAACGTCACGTCTGGAGGAAACCAGGCACCTCTCATCACCTTGCTAATACCATCCCTATAGTGAAGCATGGTGGTGGCAGCATCATGCTGTGGGGAGGTTTTTCAGTGGCAGGAACTGGGAGACTAGTCAGGATCGAGGGAAAGATGAATGGAGCAAAGTACAGAGAGATCCGTGATGAAAACCTGCTCCAGAGCGCTCAGGACCTCAGACTGGGGCGAAGGTTTACCTTTTAACACGACAATGACCCTAAGCACACAGCCAAGACAAGGAAGGAGTGGCTTCGGGACAAGTCTGTGAATGTCCTTGAGTGGCCCAGCCAGAGCCCAGACTCGAACCCCATTGAACATCTCTGTAAAGACCTGAAAATAGCTGTGCAGCGACGCTCCCTATCTAACCTTACAGAGCTCGAGAGGATCTGCAGAGAAGAATGGGAGAAATACCCCAAATATAGGTGTGCCAAGCTTGTAGCTTCATACCCAAGAAGACTTGAGGCTGTAATCGCTGCCAAGGGTGCCTCAACCAATTACTGAGTAGAGGGTGTGAATACTTATGTACATGCAATATTTCAGTTTTTTATTTTTAATAAATTTGCTAAAATTTCTACAAAACCTTTTTCGCTTTGTCATTATGGGGTATTGTGTGTAGATTGATGAGGAAAAAAAAGGAATTTAATCCATTTTGGAATAAGGCTGTAACATAACTAAATGTGGGGGAAGTGAAGGGGTGTGAATACTTTCCGGATGCACTGTATCTCGGTGTATGACGTCAGAACTAAGCCCGCGCACCGGTCAAAGCACGAGAATCTTCTTCCCAGAGTCAAACACGTGGAAATGAACAGGAGACACAAAAACACAACAGCCGAGAATCTCCAAGTTTAACAAAAAACACTTTTAATACATACTTACAATAAAATCTTAAATATCTGAACATGTTATTGGTAAGGACAATTCCTTCCATCTCTATCAAATCTACACACACACACACACACACACACACACACACACACACACACACACACACACACACACACACACACACACACACACACACACACACACACACACACAAAATACCAGGTTTTCCTTCATTTTCACCTCTCTTTACTACTGGTTGGCTCACTAGGGCGCCATCACTGGCTGTGATCGTCTTCGTCTCCTCTTCTGTCTCCCCAGCTGTTAATGTCTGGTTCCTCTACTTCTCTATTTGGATTCTGAAGCTGGTGTAAAATGAAAGAAAGAGAGGGAATTTTCCTATGTGACGGCCCAAATATGATGAGCTGAGTTTCCTTTGATCATGTGACATGTGACATGGAATAACAGTTAAGTTGTCTCGGTGAACAAACATGTATCCAAAACTGTGCAAATGTTCAAATGTACCACATTTATCAAACTCACCTAACTTGACTGGTAAAACTGTTTAAACCTAAGATTACCTGCTGGCCCACAGTGAACCTAATCTTAACACACACACAAACACACAGTGTCACTCCCTCCAGGAATTAGACCAGACCATGAGTCTCTGCCACAGATGGATTTATTTGTCTACCCCGCTTTTCTTCCTTAAATCCACCGTCAAACTTTCAAGATACAACATATTACTATCACGTAGTACAAGCTGCAAAACAACAATATAAATATGCACAATGGCGAACAAAAACACAAATAAACACACCTCGCTGGCTGCACCAACCTCGAGGGGACGAGTATAAATAAATAGAATCTTCGAAGAAATGAACACAGAAATAAAAACCCCCCGAATGTAACTGGCGGACAAAACCTCTCCCACCTGTCGCCCTCTCAGAGGACAACCGGGCCACGTGGCAAACGTCACGCGCCACAACAACACGTGTCCCCTGTGCAACACACACTGCACACCCAGATCTCGTGCAAGCTCCAGTACAAACGAAATCATAATTCACGACAACAAATGATATAAATGATGGGAGAAAACAAAATATATCAAATGCTGACGTAAATAATATTTATGGCAGTTAAACACAGGCAGACGAAAAGCTCAGACAAGCCCTCAGACGAAGGCAGGGGGGGTTATGGACATAGAAGGAGGGCAGAGACAGAGGGACCAAAGCACTCAGGGGTCAGGAGGGATCGTCTTTCGAAGAACTTAGTCAAGGAGCGTTCCCCTGAATCTCTCCGAGGAAAGGGATCAAAATCAAGATCTGAAGGATCAAGAGGAGCTCACAGAAGGGCACATCCAAAAGACGCAGCCCTTCTCAAAAAGCATAACAGGTGAAGATAATGGAAAAGACCATGGTGGGAGGGTAGTAAGGAAGAGGGTGAAGGGTTTGAGAAGGGTCAGAGTACACAGAGAACAAACACATCTCAAACGGACTCAAAGTCACAGAAGAAGAAAGGAGCTAAATATAGAGTCTGAATCACACATTTCTGTAAGGCTGCAGTCTAGCGGAGACGGTCTCAGCGTCGACCATGTCAGAAGGCGGGAATACACCCTACAGCAACTCCATCCAGAGGACTAGTGCCTCCATTCAGTGCCACCAGAGGATTTGTAAATTCCCTCTGATCAACGTCAGAGGCGTCCCCCTCATGAGCTACATCGCCAACAACTTTGACTCCATCTGGGATTTCAAGCCTGACCCCTCTGACCTTCTGATCGCCACCTATCCCAAAGCAGGTAAGGCTGCTTTCCAGGCAGCACTGCTATTTCTTCAGTGCAGTTTCTAGGGCTTGGTTTTAGCCTCCATCTTCATCGGAGCCCATATTTCTTTGGTTCTTTGGTCTTCCTGGTTGGTGGGATTCAGCAGGTTGAGTATATGCCAGACATACCAGTTCAGAGTTTTACTGGGTTTTTGTTTGCACCTGAGGAACCACATGGGCCCAGGAAATTGTGGACCTGCTTCTTCACAACGGAGATGCCGAGATCTGCAGGCGAGCACCCGTGACCGAACGCGTCCCATTCCTGGAAATCTTCGCTACTCCAGAAACCCCTTCAGGTCTGTACAGCTGCCTCCACCTTAGTTTCTATGACTTTAGTTTCAACAACTTCATCGTGTTTCATTCTAGTTAACTGCACTGTAACACAGAAGTGGTCAAAATCTCCGAAAACAACATTTGAAATGAAGCGAGTAATCCACATAAATGAGAGGAAAACATGTCACTTTAAAAGACAAATAATGGAAAGAAACAACGAACAACAATTAATCCAGCTGACCAGCAGTGACGGCTTTGAAACGGCAGTTCTTTACCTACCTTTACCTGCACAGAACACACCAAGAACCTGGTGTTAGTGTAACGTGCATGGATAAGTAGACACGTTGGTCCTTGACTAACGGGTCGGACCCTTTAGTCGACTGGCTAACGTTGTCGCTTGCGGAGCGGGAGACACGGGTTCGCGTCCCAGTCGTGGCGACGGTCTCCCAGACTGCCCCCGTCGTTCGCTGCATTGGTGTCAGAAGTGGGATGGTGAGACCGCGAGGTCATCGGCAAGCGCGTGCGCCCAGACGCGTGATGCTACGTTCAGACCAAAGGCGGCGCGAGTGCATGCAAAGTCAATGGGAGGAGGCGAATGGGCGGGAATAATTCGCGGCGAAATGACGGGCGGCGCGAATCGAGCGACGAACGCGCCTCCGCGGGAGTTCCAAAAATGTCCAACTCGGGCGAAGATTTCGCCAGGCGACAGCCAATCACCTTCAAGTAGGGTTAGGACCCGCCTTCGTGTTGGGAAAGAAGACACGCCCCCTACCCAGAATTCTTTTCGGACGCCGTCCGAACGCAACTCCCGAACGAGCCGGTGAAATTCGCCGAGCTGGGCACGTCTCCGGTTTACGCTATGAACCCAAACCGAACGCTGACGCCGGTTTGGGCGGCGCAAGTTGATATAAAGCAGAGCCGCCGCAACTGACCTCTGTCGCTCATCCACGATGCTCACAAGTAAACACAAACTGCTCGTGTGTGGTATTTGTTGTGTGCGGTCTAGCAAACTTGCTAGCGGCGTCGGTGTAACTAGTCTGCTTGTTGTGACGTCAACACAGCGAATTCGCGCTCTGTTCGAACACACCTGGCGGAGCTGGCGGCGGCCGAACTCTGGCGAATAAAGCGGCGCCAACTCTCTCGCCGCCTTTGGTCTGAACGTAGCATGAGGGTGGTATGCTGAAGCGCCTCCCGAAGGACGGGGGTGGTGTAACGTGCATGGATAAGTAGACACGTTGGGGTCGGACCCTTTAGTCGACTGGTTAACGTTGTCGCTTGCAGAGTGGGTGATACGGGTTCGCGTCCCGACTGCGGCGACGGTCTCCCGGACTGCCACTCGAATTCGCTACATTATTTTCTGCTTCTCACAGTCAGTTCTACGGACACGGTCAGTTCTACGGACGTCCGTAGAGGCCACGCAATGTGGGCTCCGTTATCTCGTGATCGCTACTTATCTTTTGATCACGAGATAACAGTTGTTTTCTTGTGATCTTGGGATAGTTTGTAGCCTAGGCCAGTGGTTCTCAACCCTTTTGGGGTCCTGGACCCCCTGCGTATTTTTGATCTACCCTGAGGACCCCTCCACCTGATCTCGGGGGAGGGGGGTTGCAATTTGTAGAAACAGTAGAAACTGCATTTTAAATTGCATTATAGCGTTTATTCACTCTTTGGGGCAAAAATAAGAGCTTTCAGTTGTAATTTAGATATAGTTAACAAAACAGAATTCTTATGCAGTAACTTTCAGATATATGTAACAAAACAGAATATGTATTCAGTAACTTTCAGATATAAAACCCATATTTCAAACTTTTTCAGGTCTTGAGCTTTTGAGCAAAATGGATCCTCCCAGAGTCATCAAGACACATCTCCCGTTTCAGCTCGTTCCTCCTGGGTTTTGGGAAAACAAATGCAAGGTGCGATCTAAGTGCCTGGCAGAGTCAATCCAGGCCCCAACAGCTGTAAAACTAACCAGGTAAAGGTGGGTGGTGCAAGTCATCCATTTCAGCCTATCCTGTCTCTCTCTTCTGATCCGGTCTCTAGACCATCTATGTGGCCCGCAATGCAAGGGACAACCTAGTCAGCTACTACCACTTTGATCGAATGAACATGGCCCACCCTGAGCCTGGACCATGGGAGGGCTACATCCACAAGTTCATGAGAGGAGAGTGTAAGCAGAATGACCATACATTCCTACATCTGAACCTGTTTCTGACAAAGCACGTGCAGCTCTGTATTTTGCACAGGGAGGAAACTTTTGATATGTGGGGTATAAAACAGACCCATGGTGGAGCCACTTTACAGTCAGTCCTACAGTTGATCCACGTGGTTTGCTGGAATGACGACAGTGCTCTGTTTCCACAGTAAGCTGGGGTTCGTGGTATGAACACGTAAAGGGTTACTGGAAGGAGAGAGAGGAAAGAAACATCCTTTACCTTTTCTACGAAGACATGAAGGAGGTGAGAAGGTTTCCGTATCGACTGAATCACACTGACTCGTTTTTTAAGAACACGCAAATAAACTTAAGCTCTTTCTCTCTCTCACGTGCGCACACTTTCCGGTCTCCCAGAATCCTCGGCGGGAAGTGGAACGCATCATGCGCTACCTGGAGCTGTCCCTCGCCGATGACGTCATCGGCCGCATCGTGGCGCTGACCTCCTTCGAGAGCATGAAGGACAACCCGATGGCCAACTACACTTTCATCCCCGAGCGTGTGTTTGTCCACAGCATCTCTCCCTTCATGAGAAAAGGTCCGTCCCTCACTTAGCCTCCATTACCTTGTCCCAAAAAGAACGAGCGCGCCCTCTGGCGGCTCCTCTCCGCAGCACCTGTTGCCTGTGGCGTCATACACAACTTCAGGTTTCCTGGTTTTTCTCAGGTAGCCTACGTAGCCCAACTGTTCCAACGTTTATTTACAGTGAGTTTCCTCCTGTTTTCTCCCACATCTAAATTAATCTGTTTATTTCATGGCCGTAGCCACGGCGGGGGAGGGTCGAGAAGAGGTCGCCTCAGGTCCGAACAGACCAACTAAAGTGTGTGTGAAACCAAGCAGCAGTTACCTGAGGATCAAAATGAGCTCACAGTCACCACATATGAAACATTAATTATCCGGTAGTAGAGGAGATCAATCAGGAGTCGTGACCACTTTCTCTTTCGGCTACACAACGTGCACCGTTTATTCCTTCGCCATAACAGGAACAAAAACCCGCGCAGCGGAAGTGCGTCACCGTAAACCCGAACCGAGAAAACAGCAGCTGTAAACAAACGTTCCTACTAGCTGAATAAGGGGAATTGTGTATCCCTATAACTGCTACATGGTAATCCTTCCGATAAATGACGAGTACTATGATAAAGTAGGTTATGGTGTCATATGGTGTCAAAGGTTATGGTGTCATAGGTTATGGTGTCATATGGTGTCATAGGTTATGGTGTCTTATGGTGTCATATGGTGTCAAAGGTTATGGTGTCATAGGTTATGGTGTCATATGGTGTCATAGGTTATGGTGTCATATGGTGTCATAGGTTATGGTGTCATATGGTGTCATAGGTTATGGTGTCATATGGTGTCATAGGTTATGGTATCATATGGTGTCATAGGTTACAGTGTCATAGGTCACCCTTGCATAACCTATCTTAAGGCCGGCTTGCACACGGTGTCCTGTGCTCAGAACAGCCACACTGTCTTTCTGTTCATCTTGCAGGTGAAGTGGGTGACTGGACCAACCATTTCACCCCTGAACAACTGCGGATGTTTGAGGAAGATTATGAAAAGCAAATGGATGAATTCGACATCCCCTTCAGGACCAATATTTAACTGCAATTCACCCCCTCACCCAAATCAGTTCAGTGTTAAACCAAACACCATTAAATGTTCACTGTACCACCCTGTACCAGTGACTTGCTGGGATAGACTGCAGCATCCCGCGACTCCAACTGGGGTAAGTGGCTTGGATAATGGATGGATGGATGGATGTACAGCATCATTCAAACTCCCGAACGGACTTCTTCGACCCATGATCTTGACAGAGAGCCACAGAATAAACGAAGCAGTTTCATGTGATTTGATGATCAATAAAGATATACTACACTATTCAGTTTTCACTGTCAGCCATTATCACGTAAACGATAAATAAGACCTAGAGTGTGGACGTGAATGGACGTTTCCATCCACATCCTGGCACCTATATCGGTGTATGACGTCAGAACTAAGACCGCGCGCCGGTCAACACACGAGAATCTTCTCCCCAGAGTCCAACACGTGGAAATGAACAGGAGCCTCAGAAACACAACAGCTGAGAATCTCCAAGTATCAAATCTTCACACACACAAAAAACAACAAAAAAATAGGTTTTCCTTCATTTTCTCCTCTCTTTACTACTGGTTGGCTCACTAGAGCGCCATCACTGGTTGTGATCGTCTTCGTCTCCTCTTCTGTCTCCCCAACTGATAATGTCTGGTTCCTCTGCTTCTCTATTTGGATTCTGAAGCTGGTGTAAAATGAAAGAAAGAGAGGGGAAAATTTTATTTGACGGTCCAAACAGGGTTTAGATGAGCTGAGTTTCTTTTTATCCTGTGACATGTGACATGGAATAACAGTTAAGTTGTCTTTGTGAGCAAAAATGTATTCAAAACTGAGCAAATATTCAAATGTACCACATTTATCAAACTGACCTAACTTGACTGGTAAAACTGATTAAACCTAAGATTACATGCTGGCCCACAGTGAACCTAATCTAACATGAAATTGAAAGTATATAAGGACAAACGGAGATTGGTCCTGTGGAAACCTTGGAGCTCTATAAAATTAACCATTATAGAAATTAAATAGAACTGTTTGTATATAAACAAATAATTTCTACAGACTGATGGAGGAGAGAAGCGACTGGTCTGGCCGAGCTTCCTTCCACTGTTCTTGGGCTGTCAGCTGACGCAAGGACCAAGACGAGGAGCTTGGCAGAGGCACATCAGTACGGAATGACCCAGAAGTCATTGACAGCCTCTCCATGTTTCGGTCTATGAAGAGAATGCAAAAGCATGTTGAATATGTTAACGGTGCAATAGAGAACTTGTAATCTGTACTTCCATTTGAGTGCTCAAAAGCCATAAAGGGTTGTTGAAAATCGAACAATACCATGCCTGTATATGAATAATTACGTCTGATCAGTTGCAAATTACAAAACATCAAAAGGATTACTTGGATCAACAGGGTGAATGACAAAAATTTGATCTGTAGACGCAGTATTACAGACCAAGTGAAACATGTCTATGGTGCAATGAATGAATGGTGGCAGGGCGCTTTACTGAGATATTACCCCAAATAGTAGAGCATCCTATACCATGGCCAATTGATACCCTGTGTGGCATCTTTAAGATTTCAGCATGATGCGATCTATGTGTACAATCTTACTAAATTCTTCTTGAGCAAACGCTCTTGGCTGGGAATTCCCTGTAGTAGTCGTGGCCTGGGAGTCCTCCGTACCAGGGCATGTGACTGTAAAACAAGACATGCAAGAATAGAAAGAGATTAGGGGAACCCTAACATGTTTTGAAGTTTAAGGCAAAATAGCAACAATCTATTCACATGTTCATTACACTACAAATGACAACGCTCAACAACAGCTTGACAACACTGTTAGTCCCATCCTTGGCATTGATTGACTAATCATTAGAACCCGCAGGGTTTCCCACACATAGTAAATACTTTGCAGGCCACCCAAGTATATTCATGGCTGCCAACGCATCAAAAAGTATCAAATCTAGCAATAGCAGAGTCTGATCGTACCCCACCCCTGCTACCATCACAAGTATATTTCAATCATGTGGGAAACACTGATCCTGAGATCATTTTGTAGTCAGAGAAGCAGTGACATGAATGATTAGTTACATAGTAAATCAATGAGACTTAATGAATTTAAAATTTGTTTAGGAGTTACCAGCAGTTGAGGCTGGACGCCGTCCTCCACATCTCCCTCTCGGCTTGCCTCGTCCTGCATGGTCCCTTTTTATCGCCTGAGTGACCTTTCTTTGCGCATTCTGTGTGTGACAATTCTTGTAAGACTGAAATTTTAAAAAATGATGAAGGTACTGTATAGAAACTGAAAATGTAAATCCACACAAATTGCTATTAAAACACTAACCCTGGCTTCAGTTGGGACAGCATCGTGCTTCACACGGAGAGCTATGCCCCTCCCCTCCTGGTAGGCCTCATCCAGTAAGTGCTCATCCACGTCTTCAGCATAATCAATTTCATGCCTCAGAGCAAGTGCAATGCGCCTCCCCTCCTGGTAGGCCTGGTCCAACATGTCTTCAGTCAAGACAGCGTCGTTGTCTAAAGCACGTCCAATGCGCATTCCATAGGTGTGGTCACAGATGTGGTCCATGTTGGAAGCCATCGATGAGATAGACAAGAGCGTGAGAGACAGATAGCAAGAGTGTGAGAGACTGAGATAAACAAGAGAGTGAGAGACTGACAGATAGACAAGAGAGTGAGAGAGAAGGAAGGATGGATGAATGGATGGGCGGACAGACAGACAGAATGACAGACAGACAGAGGTTGGCTCTTAAAAGAGCCTTTGGGTTTAATAATAATAATGAGGGATCCAAGGGTGGGGCAAAAACAATGACTGGAGCTGCAATGAAAAGGAAAATAGGGGTGAATACTACATTGCCACATACAGTAATACTCATCCAATGTCGTCTGTGTTTGGAGGTTAGAAGAAACCCTCATCTTCTCCGACCGGTCGAGCTACAGTATACCGGCCATCCGAGTTGGCTAATGCAGCTGTGAGCTAGCTTGCTAGCAACTCGTGGCGAAACTTGGGCTCATGTCATGCTATTGCTATGTACAAGCTATAAGGACCGTTGGTCAACTAGATTAGCAAGTCAGTGACACGAAATTGTTGCGTTAGCCAGAAAAGGTCATTTGTGAGGCTCTCCATTCTCCAAAAAATAGCGCCCCCCCCCCTCCCCCGCTTTGCAACGCATTAGCTCCGCGGACTACGCTAGCTAGCTAACACGCTTGCTAGCGCGCTAGCTAGCTGACATTATTAGCGATCTAATTCCACTCTCGTTAACTATTCGGGCCAAACGTTTAGGCCACGCTTTGACAAACAAATGAGTAACATGGCAGAAACGTGTGGATTGTAGCCAAAACGCTCTCAAACAGAACTACACATGCTACTATATGCGTAAGGTAAAGCCTGACGGACACGTCTTCAACTTACCAGAGAAAAGGTCGACGTCGCATGAGCGCAGCGCCGTTGTGCGCGCGGGACACTGTGATTGGCGCGCGAAGGTGCAGTTCCAATACAAAACGTGTCCTTCCTCCGTTGCTCCCTTGATCGCTCGATCCCTTCCTAAAGGTCCTGCTTTCAAGGATCTATGTCCCATACATCTCGATGTGGAGCATTTTCTTGAGAGCAACCCCCCCCCAATAACCATACAGATTGGGGATTTTCTGACAATAAAAAGCTTTATAAGTCATTATTATTATTGTAAACTACTAATAAGACTCGTTAGCCCCCTAGCTAACGGGTCTGACCCTTTAGCCGAGCGGTTAGTGACGTCGCCTTGTGGTGCAGTACACCCCGTATCGAATCCCGCACCGGGAGAGAAAATAATCGGTTACATTATTACTATTATTACAGTGCACGTGTTTCGTGTTGCCGTTCTAGAATGCAGCCGATGCGCGCGCACAAGTCTATACGGTACCTTTTAACTATTATGTAAAATGTGGGCTACCTGCAACATAGCAGCCATATACATGGCTGCTATGTTAAGTTTGCTGAGGCAAATTAAATAAATAAACAGTTTACAACAACAAGTAAGAATTCACATTAGATCAATAATACACAGACACAGGGTATCAGTTGACCATGGCATAGGATGCTCTACTATTTGGGGTAATATCTCAGTAAAGCGCCCTGCCACCATGCATTCATTGCACCATAGACATGTTTCACTTGGTCTGTAATACTGCATCTACAGATCAAATTTTTGTCATTCACCCTGTTGATCCAAGTAATCCTTTTGATGTTTTGTAATTTGCAACTGATCAGACGTAATTATTCATATACAGGCGTGGTATTGTTCGATTTTCAACAACCCTTTATGGCTTCTGAGCACTCAAATGGAAGTAGAGATTACAAGTTCTCTATTGCACCTTTAACATATTCAACACGCTTTTGCATTCCCTTCATAAACCCGAAACATGGAGAGGCTGTCAATGACTTCCGGGTCATTCCGTACTGATGTGCCTGCTGTGCCTCTGCAAAGCTCCTCATCTTGGTCCTTGCGTCAGCTTGACAGCCCAAGAACAGTGGAAGGAAGCTCGGCCAGACCACCTGCAATATCTACTGGCAACTGAGGCTGTTGGCCAGGAGTTGTGCTCTATCTGCCACCAGGCTGCTGTTATAAGGTTGGAGTCAGATGTCTGCAGCTCTCTTCAGTTTTTGTAAATAGTTTAGTTTACACACTTTTATCATAGGCTGAGTAAATACGGAAGGACGTGACCTAACAAAAGGACATGGCTCAATCTTACTCCAGTTATTCCCACCAAATGCAAAGTTGAAAATATATGGCACGTCTTATTTGCTTATGAAATAATTACCTGTTTTTCTTCGCATAGGTGCAGAGACTGCCTTCCCGAGGCATGGTTGTGTGAGGCCTGTGATGTGTTGCACCATAAAAGACGGCCACTCCACAACAGAGACAAGCGTGGTGGATGGCTTCCTCAAGGCCATCCCACCATCCACATGCTATACTAAAGGGGAAACTGGACACTACATCTCACACAAGCAAGGTACATATTCTATGTGTTTTTACTCACTCACTATTAAGGCAGTATCTTATGTTCTCAAATTTTGATTGGTAGTTATTTCTGTGAGTGTATGACGTTAAAATATACATGTTTCTATTGTGTCTGTTATGCAAATAACATGTTTCTATTTTATTTTCTGTCAGCTTCCATTTTACCCACAGTGCGCGCACCACAGCTATGCTCCTGTGACGTTGCTGACGTCACTATGTCTCCAGGCAGAGAAGTCATCCTTATCGCCATAACCGGTAAAGAGTTGTCCTTTTATACTTAATATTTGTTAGCATAATGACATGTCATTGTCTAAATTGTTTCAATCTATCACCAGGACGGTTCGACTTGCACATGCCTGTTCATGTGTGCAATATCTGCCTGCAACGCTGGACCCCGGATCTTAAAGACCTAATCAAGAGTGGTTACTGGCCAGCCTCTTCACATTCCCAGACCCTGTACACTATTGACCTCCTCCACTCATTCCAGGACCTGAAGGTCATTTCACCTGGCTTTTCCAGGCAAGCTTTTGCAAAGTTGCTGGAACATCGCACTCGGCCTGCTGGAAGAGTAAGTGCAATAGAACAGATGTCTTCCTAATTATTATTATATTCTTAAATAGACAATACCCACATGTTCATAATTATGTACACTTCAGTCAGGGCGAATCAACGGGGATGCACTTCAGCGGAGCTTCCTGGAGTTCAGCTATTGCTCGTTTGAGGAGGACCAGCGCTGCTGTGTGACCCCCTTATTTCTGGCCGGTTTGTACTGTCTGTCTCCTCTCTCCTCCATCAGTCTGTAGACATTATTTGTTTATATACAAACAGTTCTATTTAATTTCTATAATGGTTAATTTTATAGAGCTCCAAGGTTTCCACAGGACCAATCTCCGTTTGTCCTTATATACTTTGAATTTCATGTTAGATGAGGTTCACTGTGGGCCAGCATGTAATCTTAGGTTTAATCAGTTTTACCAGTCAAGTTGGGTCAGTTTGATAAATGTGGTACATTTGAATATTTGCTCAGTTTTGAATACATTTTTGCTCACAAAGACAACTTAACTGTTATTCCATGTCACATGTCACAGGATAAAAAGAAACTCAGCTCATCTAAACCCTGTTTGGACCGTCAAATACATTTTCCCCCTCTCTTTCTTTCATTTTACACCAGCTTCAGAATCCAAATAGAGAAGCAGAGGAACCAGACATTATCAGTTGGGGAGACAGAAGAGGAGACGAAGACGATCACAACCAGTGATGGCGCTCTAGTGAGCCAACCAGTAGTAAAGAGAGGAGAAAATGAAGGAAAACCTGGTATTTTTTTGTTGTTTTTTTGTGTGTGTGTGAAGATTTGATAGAGATGGAAGGAATTGTCCTTGCCAATAATATATTCAGATATTTAAGATTTTATTCTAAGAAATAAAGTATGCATTAAAAGTGGCTTTTTGTTAAACTTGGGAGATTCTCAGCTGTTGTGTTTCTGTGGCTCCTGTTCATTTCCACGTGTTGGACTCTGGGGAGAAGATTCTCGTGCGTTGACCGGTGCGCGGTCTTAGTTCTGACGTCATACACCGATATAGGTGCCAGGATGTGGATGGAAACGTCCATTCACGTCCAAACTCTAGGTCTTATTTATCGTTTACGTGATAATGGCTGACAGTGAAAACTGAATAGTGTAGTATATCTTTATTGATCATCAAATCACATGAAACTGCTTCGTTTATTCTGTGGATCTCTGTCAAGATCACGGGTCGAAGAAGTCCGTTCGGGAGTTTGAATGATGCTGTACATCCATCCATCCATCCATTATCCAAGCCACTTACCCCAGCTGGAGTCGCGGGATGCTGCAGTCTATCCCAGCAAGCCATTGGTACAGGGTGGTACAGTGAACATTTAATGGTGTTTGGTTTAACACTGAACTGATTTGGGTGAGGGGGTGAATTGCAGTTAAATATTGGTCCTGAAGGGGATGTCGAATTCATTCATTTGCTTTTCATAATCTTCCTCAAACATCCGCAGTTGTTCAGGGGTGAAATGGTTGGTCCAGTCACCCACTTCACCTGCAAGATGAACAGAAAGACAGTGTGGCTGTTCTGAGCACAGGACACCGTGTGCAAGCCGGCCTTAAGATAGGTTATGCAAGGGTGACCTATGACACTGTAACCTATGACACCATAACCTATGACACCATATGACACCATAACCTATGACACCATATGACACCATAACCTATGACACCATATGACACCATAACCTATGACACCATATGACACCATAACCTATGACACCATAACCTATGACACCATATGACACCATAACCTATGACACCATATGACACCATAACCTATGACACCATAACCTATGACACCATATGACACCATAACCTATGACACCATATGACACCATAACCTATGACACCATATGACACCATAAAGGATTACCATGTAGCGGTTATAGGGATACACAAGTCCCCTTATTGAGCTAGTAGGAACGTTTGTTTACAGCTGCTGTTTTCTCGGTTTGGGTTTACGGTGACGCACTTCCGCTGCGCGGGTTTTTGTTGTTCCTGTTATGGCGAAGGAATAAACGGTGCACGTTGTGCAGCCGAAAGAGAAAGTGGTCACGACTCCTGACTGATCTCCTCTACTACCGGATAATTAATGTTTCATATGTGGTGACTGTGAGCTTATTTTGATCCTCAGGTAACTGCTGCTTGGTTTCACACACACTTTAGTTGGTCTGTTCGGACCTGAGGCGACCTCTTCTCGACCCTCCCCCGCCGTGGCTACGGCCATGAAATAAACAGATTAATTTAGATGTGGGAGAAAACAGGAGGAAACTCACTGTAAATAAACGTTGGAACAGTCGGGCTACGTAGGCTACCTGAGAAAAACCAGGAAACCTGAAGTTGTGTATGACGCCACAGGCAACAGGTGCTGCGGAGAGGAGCCGCCAGAGGGCGCGCTCGTTCTTTTTGGGACAAGGTAATGGAGGCTAAGTGAGGGACGGACCTTTTCTCATGAAGGGAGAGATGCTGTGGACAAACACACGCTCGGGGATGAAAGTGTAGTTGGCCATCGGGTTGTCCTTCATGCTCTCGAAGGAGGTCAGCGCCACGATGCGGCCGATGACGTCATCGGCGAGGGACAGCTCCAGGTAGCGCATGATGCGTTCCACTTCCCGCCGAGGATTCTGGGAGACCGGAAAGTGTGTGCGCACGTGAGAGAGAGAAAGAGCTTAAGTTTATTCGCGTGTTCTTAAAAAAACGAGTCAGTGTGATTCAGTCGATACGGAAACCTTCTCACCTCCTTCATGTCTTCGTAGAAAAGGTAAAGGATGTTTCTTTCCTCTCTCTCCTTCCAGTAACCCTTTACGTGTTCATACCACGAACCCCAGCTTACTGTGGAAACAGAGCACTGTCGTCATTCCAGCAAACCACGTGGATCAACTGTAGGACTGACTGTAAAGTGGCTCCACCATGGGTCTGTTTTATACCCCACATGTCATCAAAAGTTGCCTCCCTGTACAAAATACAGAGCTGCACGTGCTTTGTCAGAAACAGGCTCAGATGTAGGAATGTATGGTCATTCTGCTTACACTCTCCTCTCATGAACTTGTGGATGTAGCCCTCCCATGGTCCAGGATCAGGTTGGCTCTTGTTCATTCGATCAAAGTGGTAGTAGCTGGCTAGGTTGTCCCTTGCATTGCGGGCCACATAGATGGCCTAGAGACCGGATCAGAAGAGAGAGACAGGATAGGCTGAAATGGATGGATGACTTGCACCACCCACCTTTACCTGGTTGGTTTTAGGGGCCTGGATCGAATCTCTCAGACATTCAGATCTCACCTTGCATTTGTTTTCCCAAAACCCAGGAGGAACGAGCTGAAACGGGAGATGTGTCTTGATGACTCTGGGAGGATCCATTTTGCTCAAAAGCTCAAGACCTGAAAGATATATTTGAAACACGGTTTATTTTTTTCCATTGTTTTGCCATCACTAAGTGAAGTCATTAAGTTTTCATTGCTAAATCTGTTTCCCTCCTTGTCTTCTAGGCCCTCTCGACACCTGGAAGAGGGATTCCTCCTCCGATGCTCCTGCTGAGGTTTCACGATATTTTTTCTGGAAAGTCATTTTTAGTGTGGAGTTTTCCTCATCGAAAGTGAGGCTCGAAGGATCGAAGGTATCGTCCATCGTCGGTTACTGTGTCTACCCGTTTTCCACTCCGAACGTAAATCCCTTTCACACGTTAACTGTTCTGTAGGGCTCCACAAACTGGACTCTACTGAGACATTCCTCCATTCTGTTCCTGACTCAAAGTCCAGACTGTGAGCTAATTTATGTGACAATTATCCAATCAAATGTCTTTATTTCGAAACATACAAAATAAAAGAAAAAATGACCGAGCATAAATAAAACAAAGAAACAAAACAACAAGTGATATGAATAAAACCAGAAGAATTCAACTAAAGAATTCTCAGTAGAGAATCCAACAAATATTATGTGTTCGAAAAAGGGCAGGAAGTTACTACTTATGATTTCCTGCCCCTCTCCATAGAGCTGTTAATAAACCTAGATAATAAATTTAGTTATTCACACATCAGAGTCTCCATCCATCCATTATCCAAACTCCTTATCCTGCTCTCAGGGTCACGGGGGGTGCTGGAGCCTATCCCAGCAGTCACTGGGCGGCAGGCGGGGAGACACCCTGGACAGGCCGCCAGGCCATCACAGGGCCCACACACACACACACACACACACCTAGGGACAATTTAGTACGGCCGAGTCACCTGACCTACATGTCTTTGGACTATGGGAGGAAACCAGAGCCCCCAGAAAAAACCACCGCCGTGTCGCCCGATATTATCACTATGAAAGCAATTTGTCTGTAAATAGACTGCATTTATATGGCGCTTTCCTAGTCTACCAACCAGTCAGATCATCAGAATATTTAAACCCCGCCCACGAATACCTCCAGCACTTGCTTGTACTTGTCAATCAAAAGTCAACTCAGGAATATTAATGTCACAAGATGTCCTCCTTAGCGTTTCTTGAGACATTTGAGAACAGATTTGGATAAAGGTACACAAATATTACTCATTTACACATAGAATTAAAAAGTTACTGAATTATTTCCAAGCACAACATTTGTTTTTTTTTTGCAGACACCACAACTACAAACAACTTTTATCAGTCCGGCTCGGGGCGATTTGTTTGGAGAAGCTTGTGAACGCAAAACACAGTAACGTGCAAACGAACAAATAACACAAACGATAAATAGTAACACCCCAGGGAGCAAAATGTGGAATAAAATCTGTAAAAGTACACAATAAGAAACACGATGACTTGATAAAGACAACAAAACAATCTGATAAAAAAAAAACCCCACACTGGAGCATTTAATGAGGCAGTTGCAACAGGTATGAATGAGTTAGAACAGCAGTCAGTTTTACAATCACTTGCGAGAACATGTCCAGAAGAAGCCAGAACACTTGCTGCTTTCTGGAGGATTCGTTGGTTGCAAAAAGAGTTCGGATCAGAGGCGGAAATCTCAACCTGATTTTGGTTCAGCTTTAATTCCGACGAGCTCTTTGCTGGCTCGAGGAGGAGAGCGGGAGTTGATGCTGGTACGCCTGCTTTCCACCAGGAACCCACCAGCGTCAAATACCACAAGAACAATTCCTAATTGTCCCTGACTAACTATTTTACCCTTCAGTCCACAATCCACATCTGGTTCAGAACCGACACGCAAAACCGATTCTGATTCGAAAGTAAAATATTTAGTCAGTGCGATGACTGTGGGTTGAATTTGTTGTTTCCGTACGGTTTCCTCTGTGGATCTGTGCATATTGTACTCGTGCTCTTTTTTAACTTATTTTGAGCGTTTGGTCTTCATCGGTGTAACCCAGCCACTGAGGATGCACAAGCCAGTGCATCCTTAGTGCCGGTCCCAAGCCCGGACAAATGGGGAGGGTTGCGTCAGGAAGGGCATCCGGCGTAAAATCTTTGCCAAATCAAATATGCGGATCATAAATAAGACTTACATACCGGATCGGTCGAGGCCCGGGTTACCAACGACCGCCACCGGTATTATTAACCAGCAGGGTGTCGGTGGAAACTATGCTACTGTTGGGCGAAGGAGAAGGAGAGGAGGAAAGCATGTTCAGAGGCAGCTAGAGAGGAGGAAGGGTAGGCATGTGGAGGTGAGAGTTGGAACTTTGAATGTTGGCACTATGACTGGTAAAGGGAGAGAGCTGGCTGACATGATGGAAAGAAGAAAGGTAGGCATACTGTGTGTGCAAGAGACCAGGTGGAAGGGGAGTAAGGCCAGGAGTATCGGAGGTGGGTTCAAACTCTTCTACCATGGTGTGAATGGGAGGAGAAATGGGGTAGGGGTAATTCTGAAGGAAGAGTATGTCAAGAGCGTGCTGGAGGTGAAGAGAGTGTCAGACAGAGTGATGAGTATGAAGCTGGAAATTGAAGGTTTATTGCTGAATGTTATCAGCGCATATGCCCCACAAGTTGGGTGTGAGATGGATGAAAAAGAAGAATTCTGGAGTGAGTTGGACGACATGGTGGAGAGGGTACCCAAGGAGGAGAGAGTGGTGATTGGAGCGGACTTCAATGGACATGTTGGTGAAGGGAACAGAGGTGATGAGGAGGTGATGGGAAAGTATGGAGTCAAGAAGAGAAATGTGGAAGGACAGATGGTGGTCGATTTTGCGAAAAGGATGGAAATGGCTGTGGTGAATACATATTTCAAGAAGAGGGAGGAACACAGGGTGACGTACAAGAGTGGAGGAAAGTGCACACAGGTGGACTATATCTTATGTAGAAGGCACCATCTAAAAGGGATTGGAGACTGCAAGGTGGTGACAGGGGAGAGCGTAGCCAGGCAGCATCGGATGGTGGTCTGTAGGATGACTTTGGAGACCAAGAAGAGGAAGCGAGTGAAGACACAGCCGAAGATCAAATGGTGGAAGTTGAAGAAGGAAGACTGTTGTGTGGAGTTCAGGCAGGAGTTAAGACAGGCACTGGGTGGTAGTGAAGAGTTGCCAGATGGCTGGAAAACCACTGCAGAAATAGTGAGGGAGACAGCTGGGAAGGTACTTGGTGTGTCATCAGGACAGAGGAAGGAAGACAAGGAGACTTGGTGGTGGAATGAGGAAGTACAGCAAAGTATACAGAGGAAAAGGTTGGCAAAGAAGAAGTGGGATAGTCAGAGAGATGAAGAAAGTAGACAGGAGTACAAGGAGATGCAGCGTAAAGCAAAGAGAGAGGTGGCAAAGGCAAAGGAAAAGGCGTATGGTGAGTTGTATGACAGATTAGACACTAAGGAAGGAGAAAAGGACTTGTACCGATTGGCTAGACAGAGGGACCAAGCTGCAAAGGATGTGCAGCAAGTTAGGGCGATCAAGGATAGAGATGGAAATGTGCTGACAAGCGAGGAGAGTGTGCTAAGAAGGTGGAAGGAGTACTTTGAGGGGCTGATGAATGAAGAAAATGAGAGAGAGAGAAGGTTGGATGATGTAGGGATAGTGAATCAGGAAGTTCAGCAGATTAGCAAGGAGGAAGTGAGGGCAGCTATGAAGAGGATGAAGAATGGAAAGGCAGTTGGTCCTGATGACATACCTGTGGAGGCATGGAGATGTTTAGGAGAGATGGCAGTGGAGTTTCTAACTAGATTGTTTAACACAATCCTGGAAAGTGAGAGGATGCCTGAGGAGTGGAGAAGAAGCATACTGGTACCGATTTTCAAGAACAAGGGCGATGTGCAGAACTGTAACAACTACAGAGGTATAAAGTTGATCAGCCACAGCATGAAGATTTGGGAAAGAGTAATAGAAGCTAGGTTAAGAGGAGAGGTGACGATCAGCGAGCAGCAGTATGGTTTCATGCCACGAAAGAGCACCACAGATGCGATGTTTGCTTTGAGAATGTTGATTGAGAAGTATAGAGAAGGCCAGAAAGAGTTGCATTGTGTCTTTGTAGATTTAGAGAAAGCTTATGACAGAGTGCCGAGAGAGGAGGTGTGGTATTGTATGAGGAAGTCAGGAGTTGCAGAGAAGTATGTAGGAGTGGTGCAGGATACGTATGAGGGAAGTGTGACAATGGTGAGGTGTGCGGTTGGAATGACAGATGGGTTCAAGGTGGAGGTGGGATTACATCAAGGATCGGCTCTTAGCCCTTTCTTGTTTGCAATGGTGATGGACAGGTTGACGGACAAGATCAGGCAGGAGTCTCCATGGACGATGATGTTCGCGGATGACATTGTGATCTGTAGCGAGAGTAGGGTGCAGGTTGAGGAGAGCCTGGAGAGGTGGAGGTGTGCACTGGAGAGAAGAGGAATGAAAGTCAGTAGGAGCAAGACGGAATACCTATGCGTGAATGAGAGAGAGGACAGTGGAATGGTCAGGATGCAAGGAGTGGAGGTGACAAAGACATCTGAATTTAAATACTTGGGGTCAACTGTCCAAAGTAACGGGGAGTGCAGTAGAGAGGTGAAAAAGAGAGTGCAGGCAGGTTGGAGTGGGTGGAGAAGTGTGTCAGGAGTGATTTGCGACAGAAGGGTACCAACAAGAGTTAAAGGGAAACTTTACAAGATGGTTGTGAGACCAGCTATGTTATATGGTTTGGAGACAGTGGCACTGACGAAAAGACAGGAGGCGGAGCTGGAGGTGGCAGAGTTGAAGATGCTAAGATTTTCACTGGGAGTAACGAAGAAGGACAGGATTAGGAACGATTATATTAGAGGGACCGCTCAGGTTGGACGGTTTGGAGACAAAGCAAGAGAGGCAAGATTGAGATGGCTTGGACATGTGTGGAGGAGAGATGCTGAGTATATTGGGAGAAGGATGCTGAATATGGAGCTGCCAGGGAAGAGGAGAAGAGGAAGGCCAAAGAGGAGGTTTATGGATGTGGTGAGGGAAGACATGCAGGTGGCTGGTGTGACAGAGGAAGACGCAGAAGACAGGAAGAAATGGAAACGGATGATCCGCTGTGGCGACCCCTAACGGGAGCAGCCGAAAGTAGTAGTAGTAGTAGTAGGTCTTCATCGGTGTATATCTTATACCGTGTCTGCTGTGTTAGTCTGTCTGTCTTGCACTGTTTGGCAAAGCCGCAGCCCTTATTTCATTTTTAACATGTGCCTGCACGTTGATTTTAACGACAGTAATTGAGTTGAATTGAATTAACTAAAATGAAAAAGAATTAACGGTAACACTTTAGTATGGGGAACATAAAAAAACGTAATTACCAGTGAATTAGTAATGCTCAAGATGTCACTTTAGTATGGGGAACATAAAAAAACTTAATTACTAGTGAATTAGTAATGCTCAAGATGTCACTTTAGTATGGGGAACATATTCTAAGTAACAAAAACCTAATTTAGAGTAAATTAACACTATGAACACTTGTAGTTTTGTGTGTTGTTATGTAAGAACAGACCATATTCATTAAGTGTTAGTAAGGGAGAATAACTCTTCTTGTGGTACTACCACCTTATAAAGGCCATACTAAGCAAAGCATATTGAGATGGTACTACTAATAAGCAATAATTCTGAGGTCATAGAGGGAAAACTCATAGTTAATGGCTTACTGGTTGTATAATAAGGCCATGCAGAATAAGGCATTAATGAGTACGTAATAATGACCAATTAAGAGCCAATATGTTGCTAATTTGCATGCTAATAAGCACCTAATTAATGGTGACTACGTTCCCCATACTAAAGTGTTACCGAATGAGCTTGTTGAAACTAAAGTAATAGAAACTAAGATGGAGGCAGCTGTACGGACCTGAGGGGATTGGTGGAGGAGCGAAGATTTCCAGCAATGGGATGCGTTCGGTCATAGGTGCTCTCCTGCAGATCTCAGCGTCTCCATTGTGAAGAAGCAGGTCCACAATCTCCTGGGTCCATGTGGTTCCTCAGGTGCAAACAAGAACCCAGTAAAACTCTGAACTCGTTGGTCTGGCATATACTCAACCCACTGAATCCCACCAACCAGGAAGACACACACTAGCTCCTGTTCTCTTCTCACTCCTGACCTCACATTGTGTTACTCTACCAGAAGTTACAAACCAAAGACGGATGGGCTCGGATGAAGATGGAGGCTAAAACCGGTCCCTAGAAACTGCATTAAAGAAATAGCAGTGCTTTCTGACAAGCACCCGTACCTGATTTGGGATAGGTGGCGATCAGAAGGTCAGAGGGGTCGGGCGTGAAATCCCAGATGGAGTCAAAGTTGTTGGCGATGTAGTTCATGAGGGGGACGCCTCTGACGTTGATCAGAGGGAAGCGCTCAATGGCAGCCCTCTGGATGGAGTCAGTGTAGGATGTATTCCCCCCTTCTGACATGGTCGACGCTGAGACCGTCTCCGCTAGACTGCAACCTTACAGAAATGTGTGCTTCAGCCTCTGTGCTCAGCTCCTTTCTTCTTCTGTGACTTTGAGTCCGTTTGAGATGTGTTGGTTCTCTGTGTACTCTGACCCTTCACCCTCCTCCTTACTACCCTCCCACCATGGTGTTTTTCATTATCTTCACCTGTTATGCTTTTGAGAAGGGCTGCGTCTTTTGGATGTGCCCTTCTATGAGCTCCTCTTGATCCGTCAGATCTCGATTTTGATCCCTTTCCGCAGAGAGATTCAGGGGAACGCTCCTTGACTAAGTTCTCCGAAAGACGATCCCTCCCGAATCCTGAGTGCTTTGGTCTCCCTGTCTCCGCCCTCCTGTGTTTATAACCCCTCTGCCTTCGTCTGAGTGCTGGTCTGAGCTTTTCAACTGCCAGCGCTCACTGGGCATCACACAGACACGACTACTGGACTCAAGTGGTCTTGTGTAACTCTCCTAGTTGGAGCTGATTTCCACTTTTGTTCCAGACAAGATTTTCTTATGCAGGATTTGTAATTGGAGTAAGGTAGGAGGGAGGGTCGGAAAGATATTTCTGCAGTCTTCACAGAGATTGGAACGAACCAACGTGATAAACCGGGTTAGAAAATGTGCACCGTGTCACTAATAACGATAACCAGGTGTGAGTTAGATTGAATGCAATTTTGGTTTTGTTGACTGGAAGAAAAACAAATGGCCATAGTAACACTTCAATCATGGAAATAACAAATGGTTCGACACAAAATTGGCAGATACTCTCCTGCAGAAAACGCAACTTTGGACCGTAAGTTATAAAGTCACCACTCTCTGAGCCAGTAGGTGTAAAGAATCGGGGTTTTTATATTCTCGCCTACTCGGCCCTTTACCAGCAACACTTTTTAAAAGACCTCTTGCCTTTCCTAGGGCCTATAATGCTGGACAGTGTTAATTTTTTGCTTACTACTGGCACTCAATCAAAGAAGGTTGAATCAGTTCCCCTGTCCGTCTGTCCTCCTTTCAGGTCTACAGGGTGGTGCTGGTGGCGTGGCTCGGGTCCTGGGCTGTCCCGGAGGCGGCTGGACACTGCTTGGCATCCTCCTCATCGTATTCTTCACATATCTTGTAATTCCATTAGAATTCTGGTATCCTCTTTCAATGTTGTATTGTGTAAATTGTTTTATTCTGTAAACACAACATTCATTGCACGTTGTCTGTCTTGGGAGAGCGATCCCTCCTCTGTTGCTCTCCCTGAGGTTTCCCCCTGTTAAAAGGTTTGGGGTTTTTTTGGGGGTTTTTTTGTTCCTTATCCGATGCGAGGGTCTAAGGACAGGGTGTTGTGTTGCTGTAAAGCCCACCGAGGCAAATTTGTTCTTCGTGATACTGGGCTATACAAATAAAACGGACTTGACTCTCATTTCAGCTGCAAGTTTGCCATGACGAGGTCATTTATGTGCTCAGAGCCACCGCCGGTTCTTGTTTATTATTGTTGTTGTTCACTGCGGTTAAGAAACACAACATTAAGGGTTTGCTTTTACAAAGGCATCCTCAAAAAAAACAACAAAAAAAACAAACTGGACATGCAGCATGAAAATAATTATTTTGGTTGCACGGCGGCAGAGAGGTTGGATGATAGTCGGGAATCACAAAGTGATAGATTTTCCATAATTGTGTAAATTCTAACGATCATACATGACCTCGTTATATATACGTATCTATGTCTGCGACTGCTGGCCACTTCATTCCTGTTATTCAGTGTGGACATTTGTGGTTTGCAAATAATAAAATATTTTTCGAGAGGATTTTCCAGGTGGTTGAATAATGAATCATTTATTATGCAAGTTCGATGGTAGGTGTGTGTGTGGGGGGGGGGGGGGCATGACCGTGGGGGCACACTGTTAATGATCCTGACTGCTTGTGGGTAGAAGCTATTTAGCGTTCTGCTGGATTCAGCACAGATGCTCCTGCCCCTCTTCCCGGACGGCAGGCGGGAAAACAGGTTGTGGTGGGGGTCCTTCATGATGCTGGAGGCTCTGCCAGCACAGCCTTGATGGTAAATGCCCAACAGGAAGGGGAGAGGGGCA
Organism: Lampris incognitus; assembly: GCF_029633865.1. Lineage (NCBI taxonomy): Eukaryota > Metazoa > Chordata > Actinopteri > Lampriformes > Lampridae > Lampris > Lampris incognitus. The sequence goes on from NC_079227.1 coordinate 7,515,082, forward strand.
CAAAGGATCTTGCTGGCTGTCTTCACTATCCTGTTCAGCTGGTGTTGTTTGGTTGCTTGGCAGTTACCGAACCAGGAAGTGAGACCGTAGGTTAGAATACTTTCAGTGCCGCCGCCGTAGAAGGTGGTGAGGGCTGGAATGGGGAGACTTGCCCCTTTAAGTCTCCGGAGGGGATGGAGCCGCCATTGGGCCTGTCTTTAACCCGGTATTCATCATCGATCGATAACTCGGTGTAGTCCTAAAACTGATTAAACATCATATATAACTTAAACTGCGGAAAATGTTCCACGGTTGTACTAGTGCTCCAGTCCAACCGGTTCTAACTGACCTTGGGGTCTGTTTCGTTATCTTACTATGATAGTTAATTTTTCTCTGAAGAGCTCAGGGACCGTCCCATGCTGGACTAGGAGTACTTTCCCATGCACATGATAAACTCACTCCATTGAAATGTCATCAAAGTTCCAAGGGTTTATTTTCTTCAACAGTAATGAGTAACGCTGCAGAGTAGAATTATCAGCCTGATGACTTTTGGCATGTTGTGAGTGCAAAACTTCCGAGAGACTCCAACGTGAGCAGAACTTGGTGAAAAACAACTTTTACTGAAATTCAGTTTTTCATCCAAAAATGTGTTTGTCATTCAAAATAAATGTAGGCAAAATGCTTGCTAAAAACTTTTAACTGAGGTGTGACAAAAGAAACAACATCTCTATCAGGTAGTCAGACCCAGATAGCATCCGGATGTGGGCCACGTCGGGCAATGATGCGGCACTGACGGCCTTCTTCTGGCCCTGACGAAATGGATGTGAGCCTGAAGTGGCCCAAATATGCCAAATCAAATGTGGGCCTTTTTGGGCAAAGATGCGGTGCTCTTGGCAACACGTGATCTGGATGTGACCCTGAAGTGGCCCGTGTGGTAACTGGTGAATATGGCCCAAATATCACAAAACAAATATGGCCACCTTTGGCAAATATGTGGCACATGCGGCATTGCTATGGCTTGGTTCTGGCCCAGATCTGGCAAACAGGAGCGGACCGCCCAAGTGCCATCATTCCACGCGGTATGTGGGCCGGATGAAAGTGTCGGTGTGGGACGGGTCCGGGCCACAGCAAATTTGCTATCTGGGAGACAACAAGAAGCAGGCCCAGAATCTACTTCCTGTCGGCCACGCTTCTCTCCAGCAGATAGACACAGGCTCCAGATGTTGCAACAATCAGACCAGACCACTTCCCGGACAGACAGACAGAAGAGCTGAAGACGGGGGAGGATCAACCCTGTAGTCTGGATACGGTCTATGTCAAGAGAAGAGGTCACATGAGGTATGTGCTACAGCTACCGCAGTAGACGGTTCACGTGATGCTTCTCAAATCTGTTCTGTGTTGTGATCCTTTCGTGTCCAGATGTTAGACTGCTGCACTGTCTGAGAATGTTTAAATCATAGACAGGAGCCATCTGTGTCACTTTTGGCTAAAGTGCCCTTTAGCTTTTGGCTAACATGCTTTTTGATATGAATGAGCATCAATATGGATGCTAACAAGCAATTTTAAGGTAGCTGATCGTTAAAGTCGCCCCCCCCCACCACCACCCATAATGCTTCTGAGGAAACGCTAACAGACTAAACTTAAAAATGTCAGACTATTGCCTTATCCTTCCTTCCTTCCATTCTGGTGGATTTGGCACCATCTAGTGGTAACAATAGTTCATTTTCATTTTGCAAATCCCAGCATTCCGTTTGAAACGAACATGATCTGAAACACGTAGAGAGCGTTCATGTGCAGGTCACAATTTCCAGCAGTGGCAGATTTTGATATAACACTGGTGTTATAAAATGTTCCACCTCCCTCGCAGACTCTGACTCCCCTCGGTGTGTTGCTTGGTTAGGTTAAACCTAACCCCTATCTAACCCTAATACCCTAATCTTAAACCCCCCCAACCCGACCCCCTAACCCTAACCCATTCACATCCAGGGGAGTCAGATTCTGCGAGGGAGTCGGAAACTTCTATGTCACCGGTAAGGGTAATCCAGCAGTAGACGGTTTATACTTTGGAGAAAGCAGAATTTCACAGCTAAAACTGATTCTGATTCTAAAGTAAAATATTTAGGGGCAATTAGCAGAACCATTTGCATTGTGTGGAGAGTTGTGTAACTGTATCTCAAGCCGTGTGGGCTTAGTAAGATTTGTAAATGTGTACAAAAAAATCTCTAAATGCGTACTTAAGATTTGTGAATGTGTACAGGGATCTGCAAATGTGCATTCAGAATCTGTGTGGCTGAAAAGTCAGAAAAGTATTTTGCTCCAAGAGCCGGAAACACGCACAAGTCATCAGTTACAACTCAGGCGGGCCCCTCGGTTGGCTCTTCTTACACATGATGTTTGCGACACTTCTGCCGTGGCAGATCTGCAGACGCGTGTGGAGATTTGTCCGTAACTCCAAGGTTTTGTCTGTCGTTATTAGGCAGGTGGTCATAATGTTTTGGCTCATCCGTGTGCACGCTAATATAGAGCTAATGCAAAGCTAATATAAACGCTCACACTGAGCTAGCATAGTCGCTGACACAGAACTGGCCGCTAAGCTAACAGGTGAGCTTTCGTTACAGGCGAGTGGTGGGAGGTGGACGGATTTTACCCGGGAATAAGACGAGCGGGTCGGTGAGGTCACGAGGGAGGAGACCGGGGTTGTGGGCTATGAACTTGAGCGCCTCATCAATCGAGGTGACGGGGAAGGAGAGCTTCAGCACCATCATCCATCGCTCAAAGGACAGGGGAGTCAACTAGAAGATCGTCTGGGGAGAGGAGAGGAGGGGGGCAGGGTCAGTATCTCAAACACATAACTGAAAAACAAAACAGAAAAGCTGTTATAAGGTGTAGGCGAAGTGCACCATAACCAAAACTGGCTCACATCCCCAAAACAGCTACATGCCTTTGAGCAAGGCACTGAAACCCACAACTTGACAACTCCTTGTGTATCATTTCTGACCAGGTTACAGTGAAGATGAAGAGTCCGCAGGATTTTCATTCAAATACCCCCCCCCCCCGCCGCCCTCGAATGCGTGTTTATTAGTACAAATATTGACGTGTCTCTATCTGCTTAGACTGGAGAGCATTCCAGTCCATCAGAAGGAAGGCAGGGAGACTCCTTGGCCCCCTGGACAGGTCACCGGTTCATCATAGGGTCCAGGTCACTGGTCCATCGCAGGGTCCAAACACATGGTTCCTTATACACGAATCATGTCTAATAGCAATTCTGAGTCTTCATTTTACCTGACATGCCTGTATCTGGACTAGTGGAGGAAAACCTCATGATGTCACATCAGAACATGCTCATTCCACCCAGAGGGGCTGGGATCAAACCCATGACCCTCTTAGTGTGAAACAATGCTAAATACTTAAGCCACCCTGCCACCCAAATCTAGATGCTCAGGTTCTCATGCCTAGTCCACACACACATACACGGGTATTTTTGAAAATGGGGATTTTCCTCCTCCTTTCTTAAAAAAAAAAAAAAAATCCCTTCCACACAAGCGCTGCTAAAACGAAACAACAACAAAAAAAACACTTCTTTGCACTCTATGCATTGCCTTTGTGCACTGCCTGGTAACACCTACAGTGCATCCGGAAAGTATATAGGTGTGCCAAGCTTGTAGCTTCATACCCAAGAAGACTTGAGGCTGTAATCGCTGCCAAGGGTGCCTCAACCAAGTACTGAGTAAAGGGTGTGAATACTTACGTACATGCAATATTTCAGTTTTTTATTTTTAATAAATTTGCAAAAATTTCTACAAAACCTTTTTCACTTTGTCATTATGGGGTATTGTGTGTAGATTGATGAGGGAAAAAAAAGGAATTTAATCCATTTTGGAATAAGGCTGTAACGTAACTAAATGTGGGGGAAGTGAAGGGGTGTGAATACTTTCCGGATGCACTGTATGTCCTATCAGACTCGAACCTAGTTTTTTTTGGCACTTACTTCCATTGTTGTCTCCTGACTAGATCCTTGTTGTATCAACTCTCAGCTGTACGTCACTTTGGATAAAAGCGTCTGCTAAATGAAACTCTAACATTGTAAACAAGGAGATAACAGGCACACAAGCTGACATCAAACAAAGGAGATCATGTCCAACAGTCTGACGTCAAACAAAGGAGATAATGTCCCACAGTCTGACGTCACACAAAGGAGACAATGTCCAACACTCTGACATCAAACAAAGGAGATCATGTCCAACAGTCTGACGTCAAACAAAGGAGATAATGTCCCACAGTCTGACGTCACACAAAGGAGATCATGTCCAACACTCTGACATCAAACAAAGGAGATAATGTCCAACACTCTGATGTCAAACAAAAGAGAACACGTCCAACAGTCTGACGTCAAACAAAGGAGATCATGTCCAACACTCTAACATCAAACAAAGGAGATAATGTCCAACACTCTGAAGTCAAACAAAGGAGATAATGTCCAACACTCTGAAGTCAAACAAAGGAGATAATGTCCAACACTCTGACGTCACACAAAGGAGACAATGTCCAACACTCTGACGTCACACAAAGGAGATAATGTCCAACATTCTGACGTCAAACAAAGGAGATAATGTCCAACAGTCTGACGTCACACAAAGGAGATCATGTCCAACACTCTGACATCAAACAAAGGAGATAATGTCCAACACTCTGATGTCAAACAAAAGAGAACACGTCCAACATTCTGATGTCAAACAAAGGAGATAACGGTGCACACTCTGTCACAAACACAATACTGTTTTCCCTGTCTGCACACCAACACTGAAAATGGTGTCCCTGAACATCTTTACCCTGGAAGAAGTTTTCAAGAAGGTCTGTTTTCAGTGACCTTGTGTGTGGACATAACGGCAAAAAGCACAGAAAGAGCTACATTTTAAAAAAGTCCCGTGTACGTGTGGACGAGGCCTCAGTGGCATATGACTGGGGACACTGAGCAGATGTTGAAGTGAATGGGAGTTGTAGTGAATTGTCAACGAGAGCTGTAGTGTGTTGCTGTGCTTAGAGTTACGGGCGGAGGGTCGACGCAGATGATAAGGAAGTGGAGGGACATGGACAAGGTCATGGCGGACAGCAGCCGGAACTTGCTCCAGGGGGACATGCGAATCAGAGACTGATTCTCAGACAAGCTGGAGTGGAGAAGTCAGATTTACCCTAAACCCACTACTGCCAAAGAGGGATTTTATTTTAACTTTGCTGCTAATAAAAACGACTTGATTGAAATGTATTTGACAGAATGAACAGACTAGGGGACTCGGTGCTCTCCTCAGCTGTTTGAAGCAGGGCAACTGTACATCTCAGTCACTGTGCAGAAGGGCATCGTACACAAGCCCTGGATGTGAAAGGGCACATTACCTGTTGAGGGTGTTGCACTTCTCAGTGGTGACCAGTATGGACTGGGCCATGGTCATGGGTGGGGAAGCCTCAAAGGTCTAAAAGTCGATTCCATGGAAGTCCTCATTTTCATCACGGCGCTTCATTAAGTGGGACTGAGGGAGGGGTGAAGGGATGGCGGGTGAGTTAAACATGCCTGAGAGAGAGAGAGAGAGAGAGAGAGAGAGAGAGAGAGAGAGAGAGAGAGAGAGAGAGAGAGAGAGAGAGAGAGAGAGAGAGGGAGCTCCTGTGTGTGCGCGTGTGTTTGGACCTACCAGCTGATGGTGACATCAGGTCCTGTGGTATCATAGATGAACCACCAGGCGGCAGCATTGACTGTAGAAGCACCAACATGTCCTGTCAAGGAAACACATGGGTAGGTCACTGGCACAGCAACATGGGGATCAAGGGTCAAATAAGTGTCATTCCATTAGAGCAAGAAATCCCAAAGTATGCCTCTAGGGGGTGCGCGAGAGGAAAATGTAATGGTAATATACCTAATAAATTATCTCTTCGTTCATCCATCTATTATCTTAACTGCTTATCCTGCTCTCAGGGTCGAGGGGGTGCTGGAGCCTATTCCAGCAGTCATTGGGCGGCAGGCGGGGAGACACCCTGGACAGGCCGCCAGGCCATCACAGGACCCCCACCCACCCCCCCATTCATTCCTAGGGACAATTTAGTACGGCCAATTGTATTTGCATAGCCCATTATCACAACTTACAAATTTGCCTCAGTATGCATTTCCCTGGGGAGGGGGAGGAGGGGGGGGGTCTCAGCTAATCAGCTGTACAGCAACAGTCTAACTTGCACGAGCTGACTTTATGTCAGTCCGTGCAGCAGCTGCCTTTGCCGCGCGCTTAGGGAGCAGAGACGCCGCCCAGCAAGGCTGACGTCAGGTACGCAGGCCGGCGTATTTGGCGCCTCCGCCCTGCAGCGATACGGGATTAAGGCCCTCGGGCGACACGCTGCGTAGCGTTGACGTCATAAACGGAGTCTCCCTCATTAGGTGGCGCAACTGCCAAATGTGCATTTAGAGAGAGGGGGGGGGGAAGGAAACCCGACGAGGCTCACCCACAACATCCGGATCCGTGCGCGCGGCCCTGACCGGATGTGACGATTGCGGCGAGACGAGCCGCATCCGCCAGCCAATCAGCCGGGCGGGCGGATACTATACGTAGAACAACGAAAACGGGAAAACGAGTCGTCTTCTGTTTAATTCTACTCCAACTGCTAATTTACAGACTAGCAGCTGGATTCCCATTTAGAAAAAAAAAACGGAAAAACGAAATAACGCGTTATTTGTTCATTATCCAAGGTGGCTGACGATTGAACTGATGGCGAACTGGCTCAACCTCCCCGGTGGTTTCCTTCCCTGCGTTACTGAGCATGCGTAAAGAGCGCGAGATTAAACGCCGGTCGACGGTCTCGCGAAACCGGAAACCGGAAGCAGCAACCCCCCCCTTCCGGATTCGAACAGAATCACCCCCTTCTCCAATGACTCCTGCACCACTGTGCTGTCTCGTTGGCTATGTGTCGTATTTAAGTTGATTGCAGCTGTGTGTGGCACCATTGCCCAAGTCAAATGGCCCCTCAGGGTCAATAAAGTTTATCTTATAGGTAACACGAGGTTATGTATGATTATCAGAATTTTCACAATTCTGGAAAACCTGCCACTTGGATTTGACCTGCAAAGACTTGTGATCCCTGACTATTACCCGGCCTCTGTGGAGCTGAAATAATTGTTTTCATGCTGCACACTACCAAGTTAAGCTTTTTGAGGATGCCTTTTGTAAAAGCAAACCCTTAATGTTACGTTTCTTAACCGCAGTGGACAACGACAGTAACAAACAAGAACGCTCCTAAGCACATAAATTATTTCATCGTTGCAAACTTGGAGCTGGAATGAGAGCAGAATATAAAAAAAAAAACCCTGTCCTTATCTCCTATTGGCTCAGAGGGGTGACTTTAAAACTTAGGGTCCAAAGTTGAGTTTTCTGCAGGGGAGTGTCTGCAAATTTTCTGTCTCTCGGTCAACTGTAAAATATGGAAGCGACAAACTGTTACTTCCATGATTGTGGGAAGAAAAGTGCCATTTAGACCGTTTATTTTTCTTCCAGCTAACCGAGCCAAAGTTATCATTTTAGTCTAACTCACATCTGGTTACTGTTGTTGGTGCCATGGTGCATGTTTTCCCACCCCGGTTTATCCTGTCGGTTCATTCCATTCTCTGTGTGGAATGCAGAAAAATCTTTCAGACCCTCCCTCTTCCCTTCCTCCAATTACAGATCCTGCATAAGAAAATAATGTTTGGGGCAAAAGTGGAAGTCAGCCACAACTGGGAGAGTTACATAAGAGCACTTTGGTCCAATAGTCGTGTCTGTGAGACGCCCAGTTGAAAGCTAGCAGACGAAAAGCTCAGACAAGCACTCAGGCGAAGGCAGGGGGGGGTTTATGAACATAGAAGGAGGGCAGAGACAGGAAGACCAAAGCACTCAGGATTCGGGAGGGGTCGTATTTCGGAGAACTTAGTCAAGGAGCGTTGCCCTGAATCTCTCTGCGGAAAGGAAAGGATCAAGAGGAGCTCACAGAAGGGCACATCCTAAAGACGCAGCCCTTCTCAAAAGCATAACAGGTGAAGATAATGAAAAAGACCATAGTGGGAGGGTAGTAAGGAAAGAGGGTGAAGGGTCCGTGAAGGGTCAGAGTACACAGAGAACAAACACATCTCAAACGGACTCAAAGTCACAGAAGAAGAAAGGAGCTGAGCACAGAGGCTGAAGCACACATTTCTGTAAGGTTGCAGTCTAGCGGAGACGGTCTCAGCGTCGACCATGTCAGAAGGGGGGAATACATCTTACATTGACTCCATCCAGAGGGCTGCCATTGAGCGCTTCCCTCTCATCAATGTGAGAGGCGTCCCTCTCATGAGCTACATCGCCAACAACTTTGACTCCATCTGGGATTTCAAGCCCGACCCCTCTGACCTTCTGATCGCCACCTATCCCAAAGCAGGTACGGGTGCTTGTCGGAAAGCACTGCTATTTCTTTAATGCAGTTTCTAGGGACCGGTTTTAGCCTCCATCTTCATCCGAGCCCATCCGTCTTTGGTTTGTAACCTCTGGTAGAGTAACACAATGTGAGGTCAGGAGTGAGAAGAGAGCAGGAGCTAGTGTGTGTCCTCCTGGTGGGTGGGATTCAGTGGGTTGAGTATATGCCAGACCAACGAGTTCAGAGTTTTACTGGGTTCTTGTTTGCACCTGAGGAACCACATGGACCCAGGAGATTGTGGACCTGCTTCTTCACAACGGAGACGCCGAGATCTGCAGGAGAGCACCCACCCCCGAGCGCATCCCATTCCTGGAAATCTTTTCTCCTCCACCGATCCCCTCAGGTCTGTCCAGCTGCCTCCATCTTAGTTTCTATTACTTTAGTTTCAACAAGCTCATTCTGTTTCATTTTAGTTAATTGCACTGTAACTGTATGTAGAAGTGGTCAAACTCTCAGAAAACAGAATGTTTAAAATGAAGCAGCTAATCCACATGCGTGAGAGGAAATCACCTCACTTTAAAAGACAAATAATAGAAAGAAACCAGGAACAACGATGAATTCAGCAGACCAGCAGTGGCGGCTTTGAAACTGCCGTTCTTTACCTGCACAGAACCCACCAAGAACCTGGTGTTATTCTTGTGCTTCTCACAGTCAGTTCAGACAGGGCCCAAAAACCTGCATGATCTCTTCTTGTAAGTCACTTCCTCCACTGTAATCAGGTATATATGAAATTAATAACCCATAAGTGGCCCGGTACCAGTCAGCCATATTAATATTTACCGCCACTGTTTCCACGGGCGGCAGAGAGATCTGCAACTTGGAGTTTGTGACGAAGTACATTTTAAAACCCATAAGCAAACCGTATCGAAAAACAACAAATTCAACCCACAGTCATCGGACTGCCTAAATATTTCACTTTAGAATCAGAATCAGTTTTAGCTGTGAAATTCTGCTTTCTCCAAAGTATAAACCATCTACTGCTGGATTACCCTTACCGGTGACATAGAAGTTTCCGACTCCCTCGCAGAATCTGACTCCCCTTGATGTGAATGGGTTAGGGTTAGGGGGTCGGGTTGGGGGGGGTAGGATTGGGGGGGTTAAGATTAGGGTATTAGGGTTAGATAGGGGTTAGGTTTAGCCTAACCAAGCAACACGCCAAGGGGAGTCAGAGTCTGCGTGGGAGGTGGAACATTTTATAACACCAGTGTTATATCAAAATCTGCCACTGCTGGAAATTGTGACCTGCACATGAACGCTCTCTACATTCTAAAACCCATAAGCAAACCGTATCGAAAAACAACAAATTCAACCCACAGTCATCGGACTGCCTAAATATTTCACTTTAGAATCAGAATCAGTTTTAGCCGTGTTGCTTCCAAACCAGATTTGGATTCTGGACTGCGAGGTGAAACAGTGAGTCAATGATATTTAGGAATCCTTCTTTTGTTATTTGATGTCGTTGTATTTTTGATGGAAAGCGGGCCTGATGGCTTACCGGCATCACCTCATGCTCTCCTCCAGCCAGCTAGAGCCTGGTGGCATTGAAGTTGAACCCAAATCAGATTGAAATTTTCATGTCAAAAAAAAAAAACAACAACAAAAAAACCACATTGTTATGTGTTTGTAAATTATTCCGTGACTTTGTCATTTGTAATGTTTAATAATTTTTTTATATTTTGTGTACTTTTACCCGCAACTGTTCTCAAATGTCTCCAGAACTGCGCTGTATGTTAAAGTTTGTCTGATGACATCAATAGTATGGGGGGGGGACAACCGAGAGAAGCTAAACTAGGTGGAGAACTTTCACAAAGAGAAAAACAAACGCTGAATTCTACCATTTCTCCTTCTTTCAGTGGAAAGACTACAAAACAATGAAGGAAACTGGTGATGCTAGAAGGTATTGGTGTTTAAATTTCACTCTGGCTTTGAGGGTGAAGAGTGGGTAGTCACTGTTTAGCTTCCATGAACCACCTAATCCCCCCTACGCCTATGGCACTAGATAGCCAATCTACTACAAGTATCATGCTGCACAATATTGTGATGATAATTGTCTCATAGTCTGGACTTTGAGTCAGGAACAGAATGGAGGAATCTCTTAGTAGAGTCCAGTTCATTTGTGTAGCCCTAAATAACAGTTACCGTGTGAAAGGGATTCAAATTCAGAGTGAAAAACAGGGAGACACAGTAAACGATGATACCTTCGATCCTTGACTTTGGATGGGAAAAACTCCACACTAAAACTTGTTTTCCAGAAGAAAAAAAAACAAACAAGTGAAATCTCAGGAGGAGCATCAGAGGAGGAATCCCTCTTCCAACACTGCCTGGCACGCCGTGGTTGTCGAGAGGCCTGAGAAGACAACGAGGGAAACAGATTTAGAAATGAAAACTTAATGGCTACACTTAAGTTATGACAAAACAATGGAAAAAAAAACAAATCCTCAAATGTGGATGAAACCCATATTTCAAATATATCTTTTCAGGTCTTGAGCTTTTGAGCAAAATGGATCCTCCCAGAGTCATCAAGACCCATCTCCCCTTTCAGCTCGTTCCTCCTGGGTTTTGGGAAAACAAATGCAAGGTGAGATCTGAATGTCTGAGAGATTCGATCCAGGCCCCTAAAACCAACCAGGTAAAGGTGGGTGGTGCAAGTCATCCATCCATTTCAGCCTATCCTGTCTCTCTCTTCTGATCCGGTCTCCAGACCATCTATGTGGCCCGCAATGCAAGGGACAACCTAGTCAGCTACTATCACTTTGATCGAATGAACAAGAGCCAACCTGATCCTGGACCATGGGAGGGCTACATCCACAAGTTCATGAGAGGAGAGTGTAAGCAGAATGACCACACATTCCTACATCTGAGCCTGTTTCTGACAAAGCACGTGCAGCTCTGTATTTTGTACAGGGAGGCAACTTTTGATGACATGTGGGGTATAAAACAGACCCGTGGTGGCGCCACTTTACAGTCAGTCCTACAGTTGATCCACGTGGTTTGCTGGAATGACGACAGTGCTCTGTTTCCACAGTAAGCTGGGGTTCGTGGTATGAACACGTAAAGGGTTACTGGAAGGAGAGAGAGGAAAGAAACATCCTTTACCTTTTCTACGAAGACATGAAGGAGGTGAGCAGGTTTCCGTATCGACTGAATCACACTGACTCGTTTTTTTAAGAACACGCAAATAAACTTGAGGTCTTTCTCACGTGCACATGTACAAGTTTATAAAATGCAATTCTCATCTCTATCACGCGCACACACACGCAAACCTTCTACTTACCCAGAATCCTCGGCGGGAAGTGGAACGCATCATGCGCTACCTGGACCTGTCCCTCGCCGATGACGTCATCGGCCGCATTGTGGAGCTGACCTCCTTCAAGAGCATGAAGGAGAACCCGATGGCCAACTACACTTTCATCCCCGAACCTCTCTTTGACCACAGCATCTCTCCCTTCATGAGAAAAGGTCAGTCCCTCACGTATCCTCCATTGCCTTGTCCTAAAAGAACGCGGGCGCCCTCTGGCGGCTCCTCTCCGCGCCACCTGTCGCTTGTTGAGTCATACACAACTTCAGGTTTCCTGGTTATTCTCAGGTAGCCAACGTTGCGACGATATCTTCCCAACTGTTTAACATTTATTTACAGTTTTCCCCCACATCTAAGTTAATCTGCCCCCCCCTCATTGATATAGCCATGGGGGGGGAGTCGGGGGGGTCGTTTGACCTACCCTCAAAGGTCCGAAAAGACCAACTAAAGTATATGTGAAACCAAGCAGCAGTTACCTAAGGATAAAAATAAGCTCACAGTCTACATTTGGCCCTGAAACTTCCATTAATTGGCAATCCTTCCACTAAATTACAAGTTTTATGGTAAAGTTATGGCGTCATAGCTGCCTTGCATAATCTGCTCCTGTATTTTCACACAATGTGTGTCTGGTGTGTGGTGTGTGTCTGTGTGAGAGTCTATAAACGGCCAAACTAAAGCACTTGGGGCCTTGATTCTTTTTGGAGGTTATTGGGGATGATCGGGGGCACCTATGAAAAATAGCAGATAATTAAAATTATGCGTAATTAATTATGCATAAATATGCAAAATATGCATTTTTCTAAAAATGGCTAAAAACCACTTTTCTCGGCATTTCAGATGATTCTGAGCATCTTTGATTTTTTTCACCTATATAAAAAAAAATTCTGGGACTTAGAAATTTTTTGGCATTATGCAAAATATATGCATTTTTGCAAAAATTCACTTATGATCCTCATTTTTTTTGGAGGTGGTAGGTATTGTTCCAGAGAGGACCAGAAAAATAGCAGAAAATCAAAATAATTATGCATAATTACGCACAATTATGCAGAATATGCATTTTCTAAAAATGGCTAAAAACCACTTTTCTCGGCATTTCAGATGATTCTGAGCATTGGGGGGGTGGAGTGGGGGAGGGGGTTTTAGGGGCGGTTAGCTGGCAGGATGAAGAGGAGGGAGATTTAGACGGACAGGTGGAGAACCAAACCGCTACATTGTAGCGGGGTTCTTCTAGTCTGTCTCGTGCAGGTGACAGGCCGGCTTGCACGCGGTGTCCTGTGCTCACGACAGCCCTGTGTTTCTGTTCATCTCGCAGGTGAAGTGGGTGACTGGACCAACCATTTCACCCCTGAACAACTGCGGATGTTTGAGGAAGATTATGAAACGCAAATGGATGAATTCGACATCCCCTTCAGGACCAATATTTAACCGCAATTCACACCCCCCTCACCCAAATCAGTTCAGTGTTAAACCAAACAACCATGAAATGTTCACTGTACAGCACTCAGGAAAGAGAGTCATCACTGTCGGGTGTCCGTGTGAATAAGAACAACTTGTTATTACGTCACACCTGGTTTATTAACCGTGATATTGGGGCTGCAACACATTTATCCACACGGCAGACACTAACTTGGCAACGCGCATGCGCAGGGTTACTTGCTATACCTACGGTGTGTGCGATGGCTCAAAATAGACCACTGTGAACAGTGACTGGTCTACAGTCGCCGATCATTCCAACTCCCCAACTGACTTCGTCCACCCATGATCTTGACAGAGATCCACAGGATAAATGAAGCAGTTTCGTGTTATTTGATGATCAATAAAGATATACTACACAATTCCGTTTTTTTACTGTGTCGTGTGGTGACCCACATCTATATATCGAGAGACATTCACCTAAGAGGACGGTGTACCTTTAAGGGAAGAGGCGAGGGGTCCGATAATGCACTTCCGCTTCCGGTTCACAGTCCGTTCAGTGTCGTTGTCAGATGTATGACATGCTAATTTGGAGCTAGTAAACTACCTCGACTACGTCTACTCTCACGTCTCCTGTCTCGTTGTTTTCGAACTCCACAGTCGTCACTTTATTGCGTATTATCACGTAAACGATCAATAAGACCTAGAATGTTGAAGTGAATGGACGTTTCCGCTCACATCCTGGCACCTATATCGGCGTATGACGTCAAACTAAGACCGCACACCGGTCAACGCACGAGAATCTTCTACCCAGAGTCAAACACGTGGAAATGAACAAGAGACACAAAAACACAACAGCTGAGAATCTCCAAGTTTAACAAAAAGAAGAAGAAAAAGGAGAAGAAGTAGAAGGAAAAAGACCCCTTCAATGCATACCTTGTGTAAACTACTAATAACACACGTTAGCCCCCTAGCTAATGGGTCTGACCCTGTAGCCGAGCGGTTAGTGATGCCGCCTTGTGGCGCAGTACACGCCGTATCGAATCCCGCACCGGGCAAGAAAATAACCGCTTACACTAATTAGCTTATTTGCAAGGCATAGCTAGCGGTAGCTACTGTACAGACACTTGTAATAACCGTGTAACGAACATTTACATGGTTTTAGAACGGCATTATGTTTATGTATACTTGCTATGCTATCGTTATAACGTTATATTTGGAAGATGACGCAATACAGTAGTCTACAAAGTTACACTCGCCCCATATACGGTACATCTGACAACGAATGAGTAACGTTAGGCTAGCTAGCTAGCAAGGTAGCTAGCTAAGCTACACAATAGTCTACGACACTCGCCCAATTAGTGTTACAGTAAGACAGACAAGGCTAAAAACGGTAGCTAACTCACAGCAAATACATCCATTATTCCAGCTGTGTAACTTACTTGGATTTCTGCAATAAATGAAGCTCGAATATAGATAGATAGATAGATAGATAGATAGATAGATAGATAGATAGCTATCTATCTCTCTGTCTGTCCATCTATCTATCTATCTATCTATCTATCTATCTATCTATCTATCTACTAGCTAGCTAGGTAGGAATACATCGTAGCAAGATCGATAATAAAGTCTCAGCAAAATAGCACAAACTCAAGCCAAGTAGCTAGCAGGAGGGGGTGAAAGAATGGCTTCTCCGTGGTTTTATAGCACCTCACTACGGACACGCCCTATATGCAAATTGACTGGCGTCTATGTATCCACCGGCACAATTTATCATTGGACACCATCTCCAGTCAATCACAGATCTCTCTCTGGAGGCCGCAGACGCGCTGTTTTTTGGCCACTGAATTTCTCCGTAGTCACATTCCATCTCGGAGCATAGCCCATCAATAGGAATTTTCAAATTTTGATGTCAATGTCACTTTAAAAGTTCACTGTGCAGCACTGAGGAAAGAGTTTTATCGCCGATCATTCTAATTGCCCAACTGACCTTTTCGACCTATGATCTTGACAGAGATCCATAGAATAACTGAAGCAGTTTCATGTTATTTAATGATCAATAAAGATATACTACACAATTCAGTCAGTTTTTTACTGTCAGTCATCACTTTATTGCAAATTATCACGTAAACGATAAATAAGACCTAGAGTGTGGAAGTGAATGGACGTTTCCATCCACATACTGGCACCTATATCGGTGTATGACGTCAAACTAAGACCGCACACCGGTCAACGCATGAGAATCTTCTTCCCAGAGTCAAACACATGGAAATGAACAGGAGACACAAAAACACAACAGCTGAGAATCTCCAAGTTTAACAAAAAACCACTTTTAATACATACTTTATTTCTTAGAATAAAATCTTAAATATCTGAATATTTTATTGGGAAGGACAATTCCTTCCATCTCTATCAAATCTCCTTCCTCATACGGTTAGTTTTTATGTCGATTTTTGACTCGTTTTATTGGTTTTTTTTATGGGTTTTCCTTTATTTTCTCCTCTCTTTACTACTGGTTGGCTCACTAGAGCTCCCTTCATTGGTTGTGATCTTCTTCATCTCCTCTTCTGTCTCCCCAACTCTTAAGATCTTGTTCCTCTACGTCTCTATTTGCATTCTGTACCTGGTTTAAAATGAAAGAAAGAGAGGGGAAAAGATTACATGACAGTCCAAACAGGGTTTTTGATGAGCTGAGTTTCCTTTATCGTGTGACACGGGAAACACTTAAGTTGTCTTTGTGAACAAAAATGTATTAAAAATGTATTCATAACTGTGATCAATGTATAAAAAAAAGTGTTCAAATGTATCACATTTACCAAACTCAACTCGACTGGTAAAACTGATTAAACCTAAGATTACATGTTGGCTCACAGTGAACCTAATCTTAACATGAAATTCGAAGTACAAAAGGACAAACAGAGCTTGGTCCTGTGGAAACCTTGGAGCTCTATAAAATTAACCATATAGAAATTAAGTAGAACTGTGTGTAAACAAATCATTTCTACTGACAGATGGAGGAGACAGGGAACATAAGACACAGACAGTACAATTCAGCCAGAAATACAGGAGACAGCATTGACAGTGAGCGGAGTCCTTCACCGATAACAGGCTGTATCTCATACACACACACACACACACACACACACACACACTCTCTCTCTCTCTCTCTCTCTCTCTCTCTCTCTCTCTCTCTCTCTCTCTCTCTCAAAACACTCAAGAAGGCCCAGAAACACACAAACTTACCTCACACACCCTCCAAAATCAGACACAGACACGTTCTAACACATGCGCTAATACATTGCTAACTGGTACGCTAACAGGAAGCTGACATATGGCAACATGGAGGGAACATACCTGCTAACAAACAGCTAATATATTTGATAATACAGAGCTGACATATATGCTAACATGTATGCTAACATACACTGATGAGCCAAAACATTATGGCATCTTACAGGTGAACCGAATAACGATCATCTCCGAACAAGGGCACGCGTCAAAGTCTGGGTAGATTAGATGGTGAGCGAACAATCAATTGTCATAGTCAACATGTTGGATGCCGGAGAAATGGGCAGGCGTATGTAAAGTCCTGAGTGACTTTGACAACGATCAAATTGCCATGGCCGAACGACTGGGTCAGAGCATCTCTGAAACGCCAAGACTTGTGGGGTGCTCCTGGTCAGCAGTGGTGAATACCTACCAACAGTGGTCTGAGGAGGGGAAAAACCACAAACCAGTGAACAGGATGTTGAGCGCCCTAGGCTCGTCAATGCGCGAGGACAACGAAGGCTATCCCGTCTGGTCCAAACCCAAAGAAGGTCTACTGTGGCACAAGTCACAGAAAATTGTAATGATGTTTACGGGAGGAATGTGACACAACAAACACCCTGCTGCGTATGGGGCTGAGTAGCAGCAGACCAGTCAGAGTGCCCATGATGACGCCTGGCCACTGTCGTAAGCGCCTAAATTGGGCACGTGAATGTTGGGGCTGGACTTTGGAGCAGTGAGAGGAGGTTGGCTGGTCCGATTAGTTCCATTTTCTTTTAGATCACAAGGATGGCCTTGTATGTGTGCACCAATTACCTGGGGAAGTGATGGCACCAGGATGGAAAGACGACAAGCCGGTGGAGGGAGTGTGATGTTTTGGGCAGTTCTACTGTGAAACACTGGCTAAACATCATTGCAGACCAGGTACACCCCTTCATGGCAAAGGTCGTCCCTGATGGCGGTGGCCTCTTACCAGGATAATGTGCCCTGCCACACCGCACTCATTGTTCAGCAATGGTTTGAGGAACATGATTAAGTGCTCGAGGTGTCGCCCTGGCCTCCAAATTCTCCAGAACTCAATTCTATCGCACATCAGTGGGATGTGCTGGACCGACACGTCCGATCCACCTCACAGTTTACAGGACTTGAAGGATCTGCTGCTAATGTTTTGGTGCCAGGTGCCACAAGACACCTCCGGGGGTGTTGTAGAGTCTATTTCTCGGCGGGTCGGCGCTGTTTTGGTGGCACACGGAGGACCAATGGCACGCTAGGCAGGTGGTCATAATTTGTTGGCTCATCAGTGTATACGCTGATATAGAACTAACGGGAAACTAACATAAACACTTAACACTGAGCTACAATAGTCGCTAACACAGAGCTGACGCAGAACTGGCCGCTAAGCTAACAGGTGACAAGTACCTTGCTTTAGTTACAGGCTAATGGTGGAAGGTGGATTTAATCTGGAAATAAGAAGAGAGGGTCAGTGAGTTAATGAGGGAGGGTAACAGGGTTACATGGAGACAAATGAATCAAAACTGAATTAATCAATTATATCGCGTTAAATGATGAGAACAAAGAATGAATTAGCAAGATTAGGGTGGAGCTTCGAAGAGGAATTAAAAAGACTCTTTAAACCAGTTTTTACAACATTCATTAATAAGAATAAGGGTGTTAGCAGTCTCTCTTTGACGGCTCTGGGATTAATTTAGTTTTCTGAGGGTAATGGCTGTCAGGGAGGCCAGCGGGTTATTCTGGGGGACGTGAAGGTGCTTTAGGTGACTTACACTCGATGTAGTTGCGGGCTACGAACTTGAGAACCTCATCAATCAAGATGACGGGGAAGGAGAGCTTCAGGACCATCATCCATTGCTCAAAGGAGAGGTGAGTCAGCTTGAAGATCATCTGGGGAGAGGAGAGGAGGAGGGGGGGCGGAGTCAGTATCTCAAACACATTAACTGAGAAGAAGAAAACAGAAAACAAAACACACAAAAACAAAAAAGCCCCACCACTTCTAAAGAAAATGCTGTCGTGAGGTGTAGACGTACTGCACCATAACCAAACTGGCTCACATCCCCAAAACAGCTACATGCCTTTGAGCAAGGCACTGAAACCCACAACTTGGTCACTCGCTGCGTATCTTTAAATTGAGGAATTGATGATGCTGGCTGTTCAAATACCCCCCCTCCCATGTGTGTTAACTAGTACAATTATTTATGCATTTATATCTGGAGACCATCCCAGCACATTCATTAGATGGAAGGCAGGGAGACTCCTCGGCTCCCTGGACGGACCACCTGTCCATCACGGGGTCCAGGTCGCTGGTCCATCACAGGGTCCACACACACATGGTTCCTCCTACACTATTGATATCCAATGGCAGTTTCGAGTCTTCATTTCACCTGACATGCCCGTCTTTAGACAACGAGAGGAAAACCTCATAGTCCACTCAGAGGGACTGGGATCAAACCCGGGGCCCTCTTGCTGTGAAGCAATGCTAAACTTAAGCCACCCAAATCTAGCTACTCGTCCTCTCATGCCTAGTCCACAAGTACACAGGTATTTTTGAAAACGGAAAGTTTCTTTCTTTCTTAATAAATAAATAAATAAATAATCCCCTCCACACAAGCACTGTTTTCAAAAAAACTCCGTCCAAATGAAAACGCAAACACACAGCGGAGGCACTGTCAAGAGGATGCCCCACCAACAGGCGGCGATACAACCCTACCCTAACAATGTGACCTAATTATGCAGCAGCCACCTCCGTAGCACATTCTGACGCCTCGGTTCCTCCGTACAAGTGCAGGTGTAAGTGCAACTGTACAGTTATGTGTAAACACAAAAAGTCCTGCTATCAAAGTCAGAACCAGCGCTATTTAGGCCGCGTCTGCCATAGCACAAAACGTCGCCCCTTGTGCAGACGGGAGGTAACAGCCCCACACTGTGGGAGTTTCCCAACATCCTCGCCCTGGAAGAAGTTTTCCGAAAGGTCCGTTTTCAGCGACCTAAAATGCGTGTGGACGTAAGGCCAAAACGCGCAGAAAAAGCTACGCGTCAAAAAGTCCCCGTGTTGGTGTGGACGAGGCCTCGGCGGCTGGAGACACCGAGCGGATGTTGACGTGAGTGGGAGTCGCGGCGAATTGCCGACGAGAGCTGTGGTGTGTTGCTGCGCTCGGACTTACGGGCAGAGGGTCGACATAGATGATGATGAAGTGGAGGGACATGGACAGGGTCATGGCGGACAGCAGCCACATGTTGCTCCAGGGGGGCATGCGAACCAGAGACTGATTCTCAGACAAGCTGGAATGGAGAAGTCAGATTTATCTTAAAACCACCACCGCCGACAAGGGATTTTATTTTTTCAATTTGCTGTCAATGAAAACTGTGAGATGGAAATATATTCGAGAGAACGAAGAAGCTAGGGGGAGTCGGCGCTCTCCTCAGGGCAACTGGTCGTCACAGTCACCGTACAGAACAGCACTGAATACAAGCCCTGGATGTGAATGAGCACTTCACCTGTTGAGGGCGTTGCACATCTCAATGGTGACCAGTACGGACAGGGCCATGGTCATGGGTGGGGAAGCCTCAAAGATCTCACAGTCGATTCCAGTGAAGTCCTCGTTCTCATCGTGGCACTTCATGAAGTGGGACTGAGGGGGTGGGGGAGGGGGTGGAGGGATAGAAGGTTAAGTTAAAACTTGCCTGAGTGTGTGTGTGTGTGTGTGTGTGTGTGTTGGGACCTACCAGCTGATGGTAAGTGACACCGGGTCCTGTGGAATCGTAGAGGAACCACCAGGCGGCAGCACCGACTGTAGCAGCACCGACGTATCCTGTCAGGGAAACACACCAGTCCCGGGTCAGACTGGTCTTTACCAAGGCGACACCTCTGCAACAACACTGCCACAGCAACAAGGGCGTCAAGGGTCAAATCGGGGTCATTTAGTTAGAACAGGGAATCCGCAAGTGTGGTGCGGCTGAGGGGGTGTGGCTTGTGCGTAACCTTTTTTTTTGCAATTCGCTG
This sequence comes from Lampris incognitus, assembly GCF_029633865.1. Taxonomy (NCBI): domain Eukaryota; kingdom Metazoa; phylum Chordata; class Actinopteri; order Lampriformes; family Lampridae; genus Lampris; species Lampris incognitus. The sequence goes on from NC_079227.1 coordinate 7,535,517, forward strand.
AATCTTTCTGCAGGGTCGTTTCGGTTTCGTTCAAATACGAGAGTGAGAGCCCTTGAACATTTTGTCATGTGTGCTCTGAATATTTGTGCACAGTTAAACTTGATACCTTGGGGACCTTGAGGATTTGGAGGTGCAGCGACCCAGCTGAGATGTAGAAGGGGGTGCACTGCCTTAACATTTTGGGAACCGCTGAATCCTGTGTACCGGTTTACTGTCTAGACTTTAACGGCTTACTGGACTGCAGAAAGCCGTGTTCTACTGATACCATCTGTTCTTCGCTATAAAGTAAACCATCTGAGAAGATAAGAGCTGTCGCATTATTTCCCTTTAACAGCGAACCGTCTTGCTCTTGCGGAGGGAATGAATCAAAATCGACTCCCAGGTCGCTCACGTCGTATTAAGAGAGAAGACCAAACTGCACCTCAGCGTCAAACCCGCTGATCCTACTCACCACCAATAGCCATGTATCTGAAGAAGAGCCAGCCAGAGATGAGGGGCTCCTTGGGGGAGCGGGGGGCCCTGCCCATGATGTCCAAGTCAGGGGGGTTGAAGCCCAGGGCAGTGGCGGGCAGACCGTCAGTGACCAGGTTGACCCACAGCAGCTGGACAGGGATCAGAGCCTCGGGCAGACCCAGGGCAGCGGTCAGGAAGATACTGAGAGGAGGAACACAGGAAGGGTTAAGGTGAGAATCAGACTGTGATGTCAGGGGGCAATGATGAGCATTCTTACTTCTGGCTGGTTGTGCTTGTGGTGTGACTGGCCAGCCATGCACACTTGCATATATGCTCTACATCAGCCAACCTGTCACCTGTCGCCAGCGGGAGAGTTCCTCTCGAATAACGCCGTCTTAAATGTGCCGGACAAGCATCCTAAACTGTACTTAGCCAATGCTGCATTAACTCACCAGACGACCTCACCGACATTTGAGGAGATCAGGTAACGGATGAACTGCTTCATGTTGTTGTAGATGGCTCTGCCTTCCTCAACCGCAGCCACAATGGAGGAGAAGTTGTCGTCAGCCAGGACCATTTCAGAGGCAGACTTGGCAACGGCAGTGCCAGAGCCCATGGCGATGCCAATCTCGGCCTTCTTCAGGGCGGGGGCATCATTCACACCATCTCCGGTCTGCGTGGGGGAGGGAGAAGGTCGGTACCGGCTCTGACCGTGCTAGCGGCGGTTTGTTTGAGGAAATACTGCGCATGAACGGTCTCATCTCAAAACGTTATGTTCGCGTTCGGTCCGGATGAAGGTAACGTTTATGACCCAGCGGCGTTGAAATCTACGGGATCTAATCTGAAGAAACGCTAACCGTTTTGTCGGCAAATAACTAATATTAGCTCCATTATCATTTCAATCAGTCACTTCTGTCAAACGGTGAAGAACTTTTTCAAAGCAACACCCCCCCCTCCCCCCACCTTGCACATCCAAGTGATCTTGGCGACTGCGAAAGACCTGAGGGTGACAAAGTCACGCGTCACAAGTCCGTCTACGCCGCCCTTTCCCACTCACCATGGCGGTGATGTCGTCACAACCCTGCAGGAACTCAACGATCTTGGACTTGTGGGAAGGCTCCACGCGGGCGAAGCAGTGGGCTCTGCGCACAGCCTCGGGCTGCTCGTGGGCGGGCAGGTCATCGAACTCGCGGCCAGTGTAGGCCTTGCCAGTCACGTCCTCATCCTCAGTGAAGATGCCAATACGACGGCAGATAGCGATGGCGGTTCCCTTGTTGTCGCCTGGGGAGGGGAGAGAGAGCGAGCAGCTCAGCGGGGCTGGAATGAAACAAACCTACTTCATCTTTCTATGTATCGTCCGTCGTTCTATCCACCCCTCTTCGATATATGTGTTAGTCACCTACGTCAAACATCTGCCGGGACATAGCTAGGTGAGCTGGTTTTGTCCTGGGAGATGTAGCAAGAGCAAACTAACCAGTGATCATGATGACGCGGATTCCAGCATCTCTGCACAGCTCGATGGAGCCAGAGACCTCCTTGCGGGGGGGATCCAGCATACCCACGCAGCCAACGAAGGTCATGTCAGTCTGAGGAGGAGGAGGAGGAGGACAGGTTAAGACCCAGTCGTTTCCATCTACATAATAAAGTCTGCCAATTAAGCTGCGCTGTCAGAGGGCTAATGTCTTCGAGCCTCACCTCGTAGTCAACGAACTTGGTGGAGTCTTCAAGGTTCATCTCTGCAGGCTTAAGGGGGCTGTCACGGGTGGCCAGGGCCAGGCAACGCAGGGTGTCGCGGCCGGTACCCCAGTCCTTGATCACGGACAAGATCTTATCCTTGATGGCATTGGTCAGGGGCACGCGGGTGGTGCCAACGCGGACGTAGGCACACCTGTCAATCACACCCTCGGGGGCACCCTACGGGATAAAGGACCGAGCCATCAAACATCATTAAGGTATCGCACAGTTTTGTTTTTTTGGTGTGAAAATGCAACACATTGGGGGTGGGTGGGTGGGGGTGGGGGTGGGGGTGGGTGGGGGTGATTGGAGAAGAGAATGTCTGTGTTTTCACGGCACTTTGAAGGCCTTGGGTTCTTTGAGCTTCGTCGCTGAGAGACGGTTTAGGTGCTGTGGGAGAAACTCACCTTCACAAACATCTTAGCGCCACCGTCTCCCTTGGCGGGGGTGCAGTACACAGACATGGACTTCCTGTCACGGGAGAACTCCAGGGTGAAGTTCTTCTTCATCAGCTGCTTGATGACCTGTTGGGACGCACACACAGAGCGCAACGTTGGCGGGGTCAACCGCATATCCGCAGCACGGCTTGGTAAAGACTACATGGGTTAGTACAGCGGTGTTCAACCCACTTCTCTGGGGGCGGAGTACTTCCGGTTTTCTAATCCGCCAGCTAGTTTAAAATGGGTCTGTCGTCTGGTATACCAACAGGCGAACCTGTGCAACTACCTGGCAGAACCCCAAACCCGGTAACACGGTGGTTTCCAGAGTGCCCGACCGAGGTCAGAGGTCAGAGGTCGGTGCAGCAGACTTACTGAGCAGCAGGCGTTGGCTCTCTCGATCTTGGACAGGTTCTTCACGCTGGAGTTGAACACGTTCATCTTCTCAACCAGGCAGCACAGGGCGGTCTCGGTGGCCTCACCCACCTTCTCGTAGATCTTCTTAGACTAGTGAACAGGGAAGGGGGGGGAAAAAAAAGGATGATGAAGGTAAACCAGGAAGCCTCACCTTGTGATCGGGAAGCACCCGTCACTGAAATCCTGTTTAAACCCGTCGCGGTGAAGGGTCTTTGTATCCGGGAGACTCTTTTTTTGGGGGGGTCCCCATACTAAAGTGACATCTTGATCATTACTAATTCACTAGTAATTAAGTTTTGTTACTTAGAATATGTTCCCCATACTAAAGTGTTACCGTAAACACTGTAATTTCATTTTGTCCTAATTTCCAGATTTTTCTAGTTTCAGCTTAACCTCTTGTGTCATATTCTTTAGCTTTGTGAGGTTGAACTGCTGCCCGCGCATTTCATTGCCAGCAATGTTGTTGAGCATTTGACAAATAAAACAACTTGAAACGCGGTGGCCATGCGGCGACCTGATCTCTCAGACATTTACTAAAATCTATTCCTCTTCTTACGGACCATTTTCTTTTTAAAAAAAAAATGTCTTCTTTTCATTTCAGAACACGGACCCTACCTCGTTGTAGTCCAGAGAGGAGTCGTTGCAGAGGGCGCAGATGGTGGCAAGCTCAACAAGGCCATCGTAGGTGCTGCAGTTGGTCTTGGCGCCTCCCTGGGAGCTGGGGGATGAAGAGGGAATGGAATGAAAGGGTGGAAACAAAAGGAAGGAGTAACGGACCAAGGAAGTTAATTTCGCATAGCCCGCCTAAATCTCCCTTGCTCGGCTCAGTTTGCTGTGAGATATTGGTCTGGGAACGTCTCACTGGGATTCGATCGCACCCCGGCAGCTGGAATGCAAACCGATCATTGACGCCATGGGGCATATGAATGAGGACCAGTGAGCAGCGCAACCACTGTTGTTTTCCAAACACAGTGACTCACTGACTGTCATCATCTAAACCCTTCCCGTAGTTTACAGATTGAGGTGAGCCCCGAACCCAAATTCCTACTGAGCCTCGCCAAACTACAGCGAGCGAAGCAACGTTTGCGGCCTAGCGGACGGTCGGGCATAAAAAGGGAACTTACACCTCGCCTTCAGGGGTGTACTTGGATCCGGAGATATCGAAGGCATCAAGGTCAACGTGGTCGCCTTCGGCATGCTTGATGATAAACATCTGTGCAGCAAGAAGAGAAAACGTTCAGTTGTCTGCGTGTCACAAGAGACAATGTACTTTCGCCAGAAGACAAACGGAGCGATGAAGGGAGGTCTCCCAGCCACATCTGTAGGGGAGCCTTTTTCAAACGGGAACCCACCTTGGTCACACACATCTGGTTGGTGGTGAGGGTGCCGGTCTTGTCGGAGCAGATGACGGAGGTGCAACCTAGGGTCTCCACAGAGGGCAAGCTTCTGACAATGGCGTTCTTCTTGGCCATACGGCGGGTGCCCAGGGCCAGACAGGTGGTGATGACAGCGGGAAGACCTGAGAGAGTTTAGAGGAAAAACACCGTGAACTTAACGAACACCGCATTATTCAGCAACCCTCTTTAGGCGTTTAAGGCCTCTCTATGGTCATTTAGTAAGGGGAGGTAGGATATATACAAGGCTCAGCGTTTTGGGTTTTTGTTTTTCAAAGCCATCCAGCATGCCGAATTTCGCCACAAGAGGACACTGTTACATAACCTCACATGAACAGGAACCACTTTTGGATCCGTGGAAACATAAAATCCGGGTGAAAATCTGGGTATTTTTCAGTGAAAATCGGTAAAAACCGAGGGAGGGGGGCATGACACGGTAAAGGCCCGATGCCAGGCCCAAACACTAGGATCACACATGAGGTAAAGTCAAACCACCAGGACTACCCCTCCTTCCCTGTTTCTGAGCCTCACCCTCGGGGATGGCAGCCACAGCCAGGGCCACGGCAATCTTGAAATAGTAGACAGCGCCACGGATCCAGGATCCGCCATGGACGGGGTCGTTGAAGTGTCCGATGTTGATGGCCCAGACAGCGACGCAAATGAGGGTGATGACCTTGGACAGCTGCTCGCCGAACTCGTCCAGCTTGGCCTGGAGAGGAGTCTTCTCCTGCTCAGTGGCGGCCATCTGGTCACGGATTTTACCGATCTCAGTGCCGACGCCAGTGGCTACAGCAATACCGACGGCTTTGCCAGCAGCGATGTTGGTACCCTGAGGAGGAAATCAAGCAAAGGGCCAGGAATCAGAGCACAAATCTCAAACAGCATTGCTCTTTTTTTCGCCGGGTAATATTTTTTCTCACGCGCATGGCATTTCACTGTTGTCTACTTTCACAAAATCTACAGGGCATAAAGTGACTATAAAGTAGATTATCTATGTTAAGAGGGAAAAGAAGTGAAGAAACTTTCTTTTTTTGGATTTTTCTCCCCTTTTTTCTCCCCAATTCTACTTGGCCAGTTACCCCACCCCTCTGCCGATCCAGGGAGGGCTGCAGACTACCACATGCCTCCTCCCATACATGTGGAGTCGCCAGACGCTTCTTTTCACCTGACAGTGAGGAGTTTCACCAGGGGTCGTAGCGCATGGGAGGATCACGCTATCCCCCCCCAAACAGGTGCCCCCGACCGAACAGAGGAGGCGCTAGTGCAGCGACCAGGACATATACCCACATCCGGCTTCGCACCCACAGACATGGCCAATTGTGTCTTTAGGGATGCCCGACCAAGCCGGAGGTAACACGGGGATTCGAACTGGCAATCTCCATGTTGGTAGGTAACGGAATAGACCGCCACATCACCCGGATGCCCAGAAGAAGTGAAGAAACTTAAGGGGTTTTGCGGGCATGAGCAATGGTGGACAGGAGAGGAGAGGCTGGAGAAAAACTACTAGAAATTCCTTAGAGGGGAAGGAGCATAGCCGTGAAGACAGAGGAGAAACTTACAGAGAACAGCATGTTCTTCTTGTCCTGGTTGACGGCTCTGGGGTCAGGGACAGCATCGGTGTGCTTGATGACACTGACAGACTCACCTGCAGGAACAAAGGAATTGAACGGGAAGTTAACCGGGAGCCAAAAGAATGTGAACTTGACGTGACATGGGGTACAAACAGGCTTGCTCCTCTTACTCCACATATAACTTGAAGTAGCTTTCGGTTTCTGTGAGGAGTCAACGAATTAATAAATGGTAGAGGTAGATTTAAAGGCCCAAATCAAGAGCCCCGAATACCCCCCTAAGCTCAGCCAGAGGGAAAATGGCAGCAAAGAACGTGTTTTCAAGTGCCATTCCTATATTTACTCTATTTTTGAAGGCTAATAAGCTCACCAGTAAGGATGGACTGGTCTAGTTAAACAGGGATGTTAGCTCACCAGTAAGGATGGACTGGTCTAGTTAAACAGGGATGTTAGCTCACCAGTAAGGATGGACTGGTCTAGTTAAACAGGAATGTTAGCTCACCAGTAAGGATGGACTGGTCTAGTTAAACAGGGATGTTAGCTCACCAGTAAGGATGGACCGGTCTAGTTAAACAGGGATGTTAGCTCACCAGTAAGGATTTACTGGCCTGGTTAAACAGGGATGTTAGCTCACCAGTAAGCGTGAACTGGTCTAGTTAAACAGGGATGTTAGCTCACCAGTAAGGATGGACTGATCTAGTTAAACAGGGACGTTAGCTCACCAGTAAGGATGGACTGGTCTAGTTAAACAGGGACGTTAGCTCACCAGTAAGGACGGACTGGTCTAGTTAAACAGGGACGTTAGCTCACCAGTAAGGATGGACTGGTCTAGTTAAACAGGGACGTTAGCTCACCAGTAAGGATTTACTGGCCTGGTTAAACATGGATGTTAGCTCACCAGTAAGGATGGACTGGTCTAGTTAAACAGGGACGTTAGCTCACCAGTAAGGATGGACTGGTCTAGTTAAACAGGGACGTTAGCTCACCAGTAAGGATGGACTGGTCTAGTTAAACAGGGACGTTAGCTCACCAGTAAGGATTTACTGGCCTGGTTAAACAGGGATGTTAGCTCACCAGTAAGGACGGACTGGTCTAGTTAAACAGGAACATTAGCTCACCAGTAAGGATGGACTGGTCTAGTTAAACAGGGATGTTAGCTCAACAGTAAGGATGGACTGGTCTAGTTAAACAGGGATGTTAGCTCATCAGTAAGGATGGACTGGCCTGGTTAAACAGGGATGTTAGCTCATCAGTAAGGATGGGCTGGTCTAGTTAAACAGGGATGTTAGCTCTCCAGTAAGGATTTACTGGCCTGGTTAAACAGGGATGTTAGCTCACCAGTAAGGACGGACTGGTCTAGTTAAACAGGGACGTTAGCTCACCAGTAAGGATGGACTGGTCTAGTTAAACAGGGACGTTAGCTCACCAGTAAGGATGGACTGGTCTAGTTAAACAGGGACGTTAGCTCACCAGTAAGGATTTACTGGCCTGGTTAAACAGGGATGTTAGCTCACCAGTAAGGACGGACTGGTCTAGTTAAACAGGAACATTAGCTCACCAGTAAGGATGGACTGGTCTAGTTGTACAGGGATGTTAGCTCAACAGTAAGGATGGACTGGTCTAGTTAAACAGGGATGTTAGCTCACCAGTAAGGATGGACTGGCCTGGTTAAACAGGGATGTTAGCTCATCAGTAAGGATGGGCTGGTCTAGTTAAACAGGGATGTTAGCTCACCAGTAAGGATTTACTGGCCTGGTTAAACAGGGATGTTAGCTCACCAGTAAGGATGGACTGGTCTAGTTAAACAGGGATGTTAACTCACCAGTAAGGATGGACTGGTCTAGTTAAACAGGGACGTTAGCTCACCAGTAAGGACGGACTGGTCTAGTTAAACAGGGATGTTAGCTCACCAGTAAGGATTTACTGGCCTGGTTAAACAGGGATGTTAGCTCACCAGTAAGCGTGAGCTGGTCTAGTTAAACAGGAATGTTAGCTAACCAGTAAGGATGGACTGGTCTAGTTAAACAGGGACGTTAGCTCACCAGTAAGGATGGACTGGTCAACACGGAGGGTGGTGGACTTGATGGAAACAAGCCTGATGTCAGCGGGAACTTTGTCACCAACTGTAGGAATCAGAGAGATGACATTCAAATAAATTCTTCTCATCACTATATATAAATCATATTCATAAAAACATTAATCACATACCCAGCTAACGTGACTACTAATATCTGTCTGAGGGGTGCATTTGGTGAGAAAAGGTTTTTATGCAGACTTATGTTTCTGAAAAAGGAGTGTTCACTCTTGTAGTGTTTCCTATATTTGGTATGGGAGTATATGTGTATATTATGAATATTTCTTATTCTATTTATAATTTGATGTATTTTACATCTGTTCTTAAGTAAAGTGCATTGCAATGAATTCTATATATAAAATGTGCAACATCAATAAGCTCGACTGATCAATCGATTGATTGATTGATTGATGTTTTGCTTCCTTGGCAACCAAATCGACGTGATCATCATACATGATTAAATTGTTTTTATTTCACTCAAAAGAACAAAAGGGGAAAGTTTCTCGTGGGAAAATAGGTGGAACAATATTTCCGATAAATGTCTGCAGGGCGGGTAAACTTCCTGGATTCCACGATGGAGCGGAGCCTAAACTGACACAAATACCAGCAACTCACGACGAAGCACGAGGAGGAGTAGGGTGGCAAGCAACAGGTGTGGGTTGATAAATGAAGATGGGTGGGGAGGGCTGGGGGGGTGGGGGGCAGATGCTAGAGAGAGTATTTATACCCAGGATTCTGTTTTCGCTCCGTCAGCATGTTTTGGCAGTAGTGCCAGCCTCCCCCCCCTTGCCTTGCCTTTTGGGGATGACTCCCCCCCAACCCCCACCCCCATAGCCCCTGTCAATATCCTCTGCACTTCCTAATACGATGATAACATCCATTGTCCTTTTAAAGAGACATTTTAGATCACCGAGGATACCGGCTGATATGGACGTCTTGCTGCTGTCGGGGCTTTGGAAGAGTCCCCACAAATGGAGGGAAAACGGTCAGCCGAGGTCACGCAGAACCTGTTTTTGCGGTCGTCTGAGTAAACTTGAGCCACGACGTGCAAAGCCAAGGGCTGTTCCCGCAGCGTTTGGACGAGCTGAGAAGTTAAAAACCGGGAGGGAGCCTCTTACCAGACACCTCCACAACGTCTCCGGGGACAATCTCTCTGGCCTTGATCCTCTGCACGCTCTTTCTGTCAGCACGGTAAACTTTGCCCATCTCAGGCTCGTACTCCTTCAGAGCCTCGATGGCGCTCTCGGCGTTACGCTCCTGCGGGACACAACAAGGAGACACAAGTGCCATCGGTTTACTGCCATTACAACAGCTCGACCCATACAAGACTCCGGAAGCACAGTGGACAATCCCAGCGGTTCCCAAAATGAGCTAAACGGACATTTAGAATACAGTTCATCAGGGCCTTTGGAGTGAACTGGCATGTTCGACCTAGTGGCTCATCGAGTCCCAAGTAGACTTCTCCACGACCGGCAGTGAGAACAGGTCTCTCTCTCTCTCAGCCACCACTTCAGCGGGCCAAATCATTCCAAGTGATCTTTAACTAGCCAGTAACTGTTATGTGGTTGGCAGTAAGCGATACAGAACTATGGCTGAAAGACTCCTGATATGATCAGAGAGACGGGAGGTGGGGGGTTTCGGACACGTCTGAAACGTGGCCGAGCTGCCCCCCGTTCGTTCCGTGTGCAGGAACGCTCCTGTTTTGCTCTCCGAGCGATACCAGTTTCTATTGAGTAACGCTTCTGGCGAGATGAGCGGTAACCCAAGCCGCTCATCTCATTCTGGCACGGCGAGGGGGTGGGTGGGTGGGTGGGGGTGGGGGTGGGGGTATGTGCTTGTTGCTCAACGTGTTTGTCCCCCCCATGACTGACCTGCCACACGCCAACAACAGCGTTGGCGATGAGGATGAGAAGGATGACGAAGGGTTCCACGAAGGCGGTGACGGTCTCCTCGCCTTCCTCAAACCAGGCCAGCACCTGCGGGCCAGACAAAAACATGGCTGTAAGCTTCAACCCTGCAGCAGCAGTTCCCCCTCCCCCCCCCCCCCGGGTTAAGACCGTGTGTGAAACAGTGAAGGCAAGAGAAAGACGACCCCCCCGACGCTGTCGTGCAGCAGCTGTTTTGGTGGTTTCTGAGCAGCGTACGCTTGTTTTGACCGCCGGTGTGGTCGCGAGGTCCAGCGTCTCGGTGTGATTGAATAGCGGAGAACCCATAAAAAGAGGCTGGCTTAGTGAATCTGATACGCCGCTTGTTCTTCTTATAGCAACACACACCATGGGTCACCGTGTTTTCCTCACACCTCCAAGCCCATTTCTGCTCTTCACCACCTGCATCGGTATTGTGTCGGTGGTCGCGTATTGTTTTACAGTGTGTGTGCTGGTGTGTGTCTGTGTGTGTGCTGGTGTGTGTCTGTGTGTGTGCTGGTGTGTGTCTGTGTGTGTGCTGGTGTGTGTCTGTGTGCTGGTGTGTGTCTGTATGTGTGCTGGTGTGTGTCTGTATGTGTGCTGGTGTGTATCTGTATGTGTGCTGGTGTGTATCTGTGTGTGTGCTGGTGTGTGTCTGTGTGTGCGCTGGTGTGTGTTTGGGTGTGTGTTGGTGTGTGTCTGGGTATGTGCTGGTGCGTGTCTGTGTTAGTGTGTGTCTGTGTGTGCTGGTGTGTGTCTGTGTGTGTGCTGGTGTGTGTCTGTATGTGTGCTGGTGTGTGTTTGGGTGTGTGTTGGTGTGTGTCTGGGTGTGTGCTGGTGTGTGTCTGTGCTGGTGTGTGTCTGTGTGTATGCTGGTGTGTGTCTGTGTTGGTGTGTGTCTGTGTGTGTTTTGGTGTGTGTCTATATGTGTGCTGGTGTGTGTCTGTGTGTGTGCTGGTGTGTGTCTCTATGTGTGCTGGTGTGTGTCTGTGTGTATGCTGGTGTGTGTCTGTGTTGGTGTGTGTCTGTGTGTGTTCTGGTGTGTGTCTATATGTGTGCTGGTGTGTGTCTGTGTGTGTGCTGGTGTATGTCTGTGTGTGTGCTGGTGTGTGTCTGTATGTGTGCGTCTGTTTTGGTGTGTGTCTGTGTGTGTGCTGGTGTGTGTCTGGGTGTTTGCTGGTGTGTGTCTGTTTTGGTGTGTGTCTGTGTGTGCTGGTGTGTGTCTGTGTGTGTGCTGGTGTGTGTCTGGATGTGTGCTGGTGTGTGTCTGTGTTGGTGTGTATCTGTGTGTGTGCTGGTGTGTGTCTGGATGTGTGCTGGTGTGCGTCTGGATGTGTGCTGGTGTGTATCTGTGTGTGTTCTGGTGTGTGTCTGTGTGTGTTCTGGTGTGTATCTGTGTGTGTTCTGGTGTGTGTCTGGATGTGTGCTTGTGTGTCTGTATGTGTGCTGGTGTGTGTCTGTGTGTGTGCTGGTGTGTGTCTGTATGTGTGCTGGTGTGTGTGTGTGTGTTGGTGTGTATCTGTGTGTGTGCTGGTGTGTGTCTGTGTCGGTGTGTATCTGTGTGTGTTCTGGTGTGTATCTGTGTGTGTTCTGGTGTGTGTCTGGATGTGTGCTGGTGTGTGTCTGTGTGTGTGCTGGTGTGTGTCTGGGTGTTTGCTGGTGCGTTTCTGTTTTGGTGTGTGTCTGTGTGTGTTCTGGTGTGTGCTGGTGTGTGTCTGTGTGTGTGCTGGTGTGTGTGTACTGTCTCTTCCCAGGCCTGCTGTTCTACATCCAGACTGTCAGCGCCTGGGTTTTTGTTGTACTGCTCAGCGCTTTGTGTTGTCTCTGGCGGTGTACGTACGGCGTTGGTCTGTTCCCACACTGAGTAAGTGTGGTGGAGAGGAAGATGGCGTCTCTGGGGGACGGTAAGAAACGCGACGTAACTGAACACAAGTGAGAGGAAAGAAACCGTTGAGGTTTGTCTTCGTGTCGGCGACGTTATAAAAGCCTTCTGGACCTGACTAGAACCTTTTGCTGTCGCGGGACTTTTTTTTGAAAAACTCTCAACTTCCTTCGCGCCCTTTCTGGACCACTTCTCCGCAGCGAGCGTTCCCGCTGCTGCGGCGCCGACCGTCTGATCCGCCCGTCTAATCGCCGACGGGATATTAGTGCCGTACGCCGTGGCGTGATTGCATAATCCCTATTAATTTGATCCCTGCGTCCCATAATCCCTTGCTCCTGTCCACTTCAGTCTTCTCCCCCTCTTTCTGTGGAAGCCCCTCGTTCCTTCCTTCAGTCATGACCTTTCCCGAAGGATTCGGTTTCTCTTGACGGCTTGAGGCATTCTTAAAATAAACCCCAAGCCCCCTACGCTGCCCTGACCCCCGGCACCCCCTCGCTGCTCGATATTCGCCTTCTAAGGCCATCAGGACAGCTGCCTGAAGACTGGAAAAGACACCTCCTACTGCCCCTCTCCGTCTTACACCCCCATCCCAAGTTACCCCCCCCCTCAGATACCCGCAGGGGTGGGGGTGGGGGTGGTGGTGGGGATGAGAATTTGTTTGACAAAGTGACAAGACAGGAGTCATCAGGTTGAGCGATGTACTCTCGCTAGCTGCAGGGTCAAGGCTAAATGAAGGCGACTGAGACTCCCGGGGAAGGACCGACCGGTCCTCCTTGTGTCGTTTTCACCTTGTGAAAGTCAACCCCAGAAAGGGAAAAGGGTTTTTTTGACCCGCACACCTGACCGGATGAGCCTGTTCTGGGGAAGAGGGTTTATCGGGGTGAATTGCCGAGTTCCTACGGAGGGAACCGGCTTTGCGCGTAATGGCGGTGTTCTGGTTGGGTTCCTAGAGACGTGTCGCAACGCCTCAGCCGACCGGCCTTCCCCTACTGTCGAGCGTCTCCTGACAGAGACAACTTCGGAGAATACGCCGACAACACCAACATGATTTGAAAAGAAACTTACAAAAGAGATGCAGGCAGCCAGAAGCAGAATCCTGACCAGCAAGTCCTCAAACTGCTCGACGACCAGCTCCCAGATGGTCTTACCTGCGGAAGACAGGCGGGCGGGACAAGCAAAACCGGTTAACATCTATCGTTAAGCAACAAAATCGACTAAACTGTCACCCAAACTGTGAACACAGTGACCCTATATGGCGAGTGACAGGTCAGCGGCCTGCTGGGGTCAGTTTCCATACTGTTGTATGTGTCTCTGTCGCGGTGGGATGGCGAGCGCTCGAAGGGCTCGAGCTGCAGTGGGTACTTCCCATGATCAGCAGCCTCCGTGGGTTCGCGAGGATGCTCCGTTACCAATTACATGTGGGATTATTGTGGAGTTTAGAGATTAGGTCACACCGGGCCGGACATTTCCCAATTAAAATGCTGCCATTGTTTGTGGCTCGATAGGTTTAGCGGAGGCGGACGCGGGGGCCAGTTCGCCGTGGCCCCCGCGTCGGCTGTTTCTAAAGCCCCTCCGGGTCCCCAGGACCAATCAGAGCAAAGCGTTTCATCTGTCTGCGTGTGTGTGTTTGTGTTGGTGGGTAAACATGTAAACAAACACTTACCCTCCTCAGCAGGCAGCTCTGTGGGTCAGAAGTGGGAGGGACGACGGGGAGGCGGGGGGTGGGGGGGGGCAGGGGAGGGGAGGGGAGGGGGAAACAGAGAGTAGAGAACCGTTAGCAAACAAGGTCAATATCAAGAATGGCCAGATGAGGAACATTTGAAGTTTGAAGCGGAGGGACGGCGGGTGGAGGTGTTGTTTTCTCCGCCCTTCGGCGCAACGCGAAGTCACGCGCGCGTGGGCGCGCTAGCAAACACGGGAACAGAAATCCGCTTTCGTTCACGGCAAAACGTTTGATAAAACCGTATTTGATGCCACCGCCGCAAGGCGTGGGTCTGACTCGCCCGCCCGACAAGGCCGGTAAATACCCGGCCTCTGAAAGTGACCCTCAATTCAGCATGAGTAGGAACGTAAACAACCAGCTCCTCTTTCTGTGTGGCAAAAGAAGACAAAAGCAGCGTTATTGTTGACGATGGCAACCCAAGATCGCGTTCACGCTTCTGAACTGTAATACTATGATCCGGTGTCTGGCATCTGGCACCTCATCCTCCCCCCCCCCCCGATCTGCTATTGATTAGTGATCTTATTCTCAATGATTTAGCCATGAGCCATCTAAGGGCCTCCCTCTTTCTAACCAACCTAAAATTATCCAGCCCTCCTGTTAGCGCCCGCCCCAACGTATTACCCCAGGAAGCTTCTTCAGCCATCACCTGTCTCTCTCCCTCTCTAGCCATCTTCTCGGCTGTCTTTAAATAGCTCTCCAAAGCCCTCAAAGTCTCCGCTTCCCGGTGTCTCTGCCTTTCTACCAGCTGTTGCAGCGCCTCTCTGAACACACATCGGCGTCTAAACCAGAAACTAGCCCGGCTGACTGCTGGAGTCGGGCCGGATCACGCTCTGCCATTCCACCGGACATTCACATCTCTCTGCAGCTGTAGGGGGAAAGGAGTCAGTCTAGTTGCCTTATCTGCCCCCCCCTCCCACCACCACCACCACCACCTCCTGCCCCCACCCTGGTATCCTCCCGCTCTCACCATTGTAGCCGAACTTGGTGAGATTCTTCTTGAACTGGTCAATGGTGAGGCCTGTGTTCTCATTCACCCCAAAGTGGGCCAGGCACTCCGCCGAGCTCTTGGCGTGTGCGTTCTCCATCCTACTGTGGATAGTGGCGTGGCCGTCTATCCGCGTCTAGCCCTGCACGCTTTGCCTCTCTGCACGTCTCTGCAGGTTTAACCCTTGGTCCACCACCCTTTCCTAGAAGTGTGACACCCTCCAATTCAGGAGTCCTGGACTGACAGAAAGAGCGAATAGGCCCCTGCATGCTGAGGGTTTTATACCCCCTTGAGAAGTATGATTGGCGCATGCCCCTCCAACGCCCCGCCTCCAGAATTCCAGCATGGGAAACATGGGGGAGTGAGGGCAGAGCTGTGGGTGGAGCCACGGGGAGGTGAGACGGTAGACTTGGACAGGAACCGAGGCCTGAGCTTAGGAAGGAGGTGATGCAGGGTGGTGGAGATGAGGGGGCATACGAGGGAGGAAGGAGGAGAGTGGAGTGTGGGGGGGGGGTAGCATGGATGAAAATGGGATCTGTTTTTGGAACATGCATGGTCAGTGGAATAAGGAGAGGGGAGAAGGTGAGAGAGTGAGACAGAAGATCGTCCGGAGGGGCGGAGGGGGGGGGGGAGTTTTGAGTGACGGCTCAACTGGTCGCTGCTGAGGAGGAGGGCAGAGCCAGGGAGAGTGAGAGAATGAAGGAGAGAACGAGGGAGAGGTGGCGGAAGGTTAATTTGGTACGAGCTTTAGCTGGGTGTAGTTTTTTTGATGGTTACGTGGTCAGTCAGGGCAACCATGTTGATGCATGAGCTTCACAAGCACTGAGAACAGAAACCAAAGTTCAGACCAGTCCAGGAACCTCTGGACAAAAGTCCAGCAGAATCCAGTAAGCAGCATTACTCCAGTCCACCATAACTGGTGTTTAAGACAGGTTTATGTGGGGAAAGCCCTGGTCTTCCCCGAGAGCAACTTAACGCAAAAACACACACATGCAGGCAAAAGTAATGATGCTGAACTTCCATAAACAACAGAAACGAGTTGGGAAATGTAGTGGGAGTGCTGGAGGAGACCGGAGAAGAAAACGAGGTTGTGTTTGTGAGGAGAGAGGCGATATGGAAGGAGAGAGTGAGCGTGGAGAGGAGAGGAGAGGAGGAGTGATGGCAGGACAGCAGAAATGTCCAGCAGAGAGCCGGCGAGTCAATCCATCATGGCACAGAGTAGAAACCACGGCAGCAGACAGACGGATCAAATTTTATCTCTTGTATTTATGAGGAGGAGAAGGCAGTTTGGAAATATGGCCCTGCTTAAGTAGGGGTGTGTGTGTGTGTGTGTGTGTGTTGTGGCCAGAAACGCATCATACAGGGACATGCAATGTCCTCTTGTGGTGAATCCACAACATTGATTCACTCGTTTCATTTTCCACCTCCTCCTCGAACCCATAACCTTTAGCGTCAACATGCTGCCTCTGATCATATTGCCAGAAATGTCTCGTATGTTGACTGTCTACAACTTAACATGCGGAGACGCGACACGTCACATGTTCTCCAGGTGTGTTGTGTGGTAAATGTCTGAATTGTGTTGTTTACAGTAGTGCTCATCCTGGACCTGCCGTCTTTTCCACATCAGGTGTGTGTTTGGTGTCTGCTTATGACCGGGCAGTACTGAAAAGCAAATCCCACTTTCCCCTTCATGCTGCAACAGACATTCTATTCTATTCTATTGTATCGAGAAAATATGATTCAACTTTTAAAAAGTTGGAAACATTGAATTTTAGTGTGACTTTCATTACCGTGCACGATCTAGGGGGATTTTTAAGTTCAGATGAGATGAGATGAAATTAGATTGGGACTGAGATGTGATGAGATGAGATGAGATGAGATTGAGATTGAGATTGAGATTGAGATGAGATTGAGATGATATAAGAGATGAAATTAGATTGGGACTGAGATGAGATGTGATGAGATGAGATGAAATTCAATGAGATTGAGATGAGATAAGAGATGAAATGATGTTGATATTGAGATGAGATTGAGATGAGATGAGATGAAATTAAATGAGATTGAGATGAGATAAGAGATGAAATGGTGTTGATATTGAGATGAGATGAGATGAGATGAGAGATGAAATTAGATTGGGACTGAGATGAGATGTGATGAGATGAGATGAAATTCAATGAGATTGAGATGAGATAAGAGATGAAATGATGTTGATATTGAGATGAGATTGAGATGAGATGAAATTAAATGAGATTGAGATGAGATAAGAGATGAAATGATGTTGATATTGAGATGAGATGAGATGAGATGAGATGAGAGAAACTCATTTTAACGTGCCGTCATAGCTGATGGCTGTTGAGCTTCAGATAATGACTTGAAGAACTCGCAGTCATCTTCATGATAAAATGTCCACGCTTTGTTAAGACCCTCATCTGTTTAGGCCATAGTTCCCACTTGACGTCAGGCTGGGTGACTGGGTCAAGCTTAATTCTCACCGTTTTCGAGACTGACAACAGAAAAAGACAGTCTTTACAGCGTGCATCCCATTCTCAAATCCGAATGGAAATGTAATAGAGGCATTTGGTGTTGTTAAGGGAATTACATTGGTAAATATCAAACCTTTTACTCAAGTGCTGCAAAAAAAGAGAGAGAGAGAAAAAAATCCATCAACATTTTGACAACCTGACACTTGAGTTGCGACTCGCTGTGCTGTGTCGGCCCTGAAAAACACTTCATGACATGTTGTGCAAACTTTGGGACTTTTCTAAATACACTGAAAACAACAACTTCATGCCACCAGTTGTATTGTTATAGTCAGACAAACTGTGTGGGATGTTTTTGCACGATAATGTACCCAGAAGCTGTGTGATTTACTGTTTGTTTGAAGAGCAGTAAAGTGGCCGGGATGGGGGAGGATATGAACTCAAGTTACTGTTGGTAATCAATAAGCTGACAAGCGTCTGAGCAGTGACACCTGTGACCACTACTCAGTATCATTTTAGCCCCTATCTATTCTATAAGTTGCATAAGACAGTGGTCTGCTCTCCCCTTGGATTATCATCAGTCAGCAAAAGACACAGACGGGGAAAGACAGACCTGCAGGACAGACCGCGGCAGTAGGACCTGACTTTTCAAAACAGAGAGCTCAGACAAATAAATCATTTACGTGATCTGAAATCCCCACAGAGTTTATTTGGGTCAAATTCCCGCCCAACTGCCGGATAGACGGTCCCGATAGATGTTGATGACTGCTGCCAGCGGAGGACCATAATGGACTGTGAGACACCATAGTGTCTGAATGCATCCCAGATGAAATGTTTATGATCTTTATGACTTCTTTTCCTCTCATACTGTGAACTCGAAGGTGGACACAGGCCAGGGTTTGAGGTTCTTGGAGTGGCCGAGGGATGACACGATCATTTTCACAGTTTCACCCAAAATAGAAAAACAGAATCCAGAGGAGGCCGCGTCCACTTTGATGTGAGCTGGGACCTCAGTTCTGGGGATTCTTACTGTAATCTGACCAGCGGCCATCTCCCCTCAAACTGGCTGTGACACAACAGGTGTCAATAATTCGGACGCCCATGTGTCCCTCTAACTGTACGCTAAATCATACATTACATCGTTTTTATGAACCGCTGGGATTCGGTTTTATGTGTGCATTATTCGCACGGTTCATTTGGCACGTAATTATTCGTTTTGTGCCACGTGAAATATGCAAATGCATCTTCTGCTTGTATTTGACATGAACTGATGAGACCACAGAAAGATGCTTAATAGCGCTTTTGCCTTGAGCGTTTGTGGTTGGCCGCTGTATACCCTTGAAGAAGAATATTTTGGATGAGAACAAATCTACAAGAAGTGAATTATGAACCAAGGGGAGTTTTGGTGAAACAGTCCAGACGGGTTTAAGGTGGGCTTTACGCCATTAATGAACTCCCCTTTAAAAACTGTGAGGAATTAAGATGAAAATCCAGCTTTGTCTCAATCTACCAGTAGATACCTACTCAAGAAGACTAATTTGAACCTCAGATGTTTGCAGTACCGATTAAATGATATCTCCTTTATCATCGTTTATGCATCGGTGAGAGGAACACAGGCTAAGATTAGTGGGGCTGAAGCCAAAGCCATTGCTAAAACAGGAAGAGCCCGCGTGGTGAAGGCTGCTGAAGACCCAGGCAGCTGCTGGCGACCTACTGACCCAACCCTGTGGCCTTTGCTGAGGGACATTTGAGTCCGCTGAAGGTACAGTAGATGGTCTAGGATGCTGCAGAGGGTGCAGACCTGCGACAGAAGCCCTGCATGGAGAAAGAGTTGTCGGGCGGACAGGTACGGCAATCGCAGTGAAACACGAAAGGGAATCCGAGATGGAAATCCAGAAGGATGTTTAAAGCGTGAGCAGAGAACGCCCAAGCTGCTTTTAGTCTGCAGGCACGCATTCTAATGACTCTATTGACGAGTACTGTAAAGGCTCTATTTATAGGATTGTGATGGCTCTATTTTGGTGTATCCTGACCAATCTGTTGAACAGTATTTGGGGAAGACTTGTGGTTTCATGCAAAGCGTCCCAAAATGTGAACCATGAGAGTGAGAGAGAATTGTTGGGGTTGAAGAATCATAAGTGCTGACCGATATGGAAAATATCATCATGAATATTCAGGGGAAATTTTACATGACATATATATATATATATATATATATATATAAAACTTTGTTAAAAGAAACACTCAACAGTAGGGAAAGTGCTCAACAAATAAGGATCAAAATAATCCATGGCATGAAACAGGCTTGTACTGTCTCATAGAGAATTTACTTGACTCACTGGATTATAGATAGATAGATAGATAGATAGATAGATAGATAGATAGATAGATAGATAGATAGATAGATATAGGTATTTGCTGATATATATATATATATATATATATATATATATATATATATATGCTGAATATTTATATATATATATATATCATGATACCACATCAAATTGTTTGGTAATGTAAAGAATAATATCAAACCAAAAGTAGTCTTAAAATAATACTCCGTGTCCTGGAGAGGTGGAAGAGGGTTTCAGAGTTGCCATCGAGCATATTGTCCAAAACAATTCCTTACTTGGCAGAAGTCCTGTTACTTAGTGACACCTCCAACTTGGGACTGTGTTTTAAGCAGAGGCGGCTCTGGCTAGCTGGCCAGGCGACTAACAGCTTGTAGCCGGAGCGCTCCTCATTCTGTCAACACACAGAGAAGCTTCTTGATTTCATGGACATAGCGAGCTGCCAACATGCACCAGCAGGCAAAAACAGGACATATATTTCACTCTGGGAACAAGCAATTGCTATGATAAAATCTTTATTCTAACTGTTCTCCATGTTAATGAGGTCTGGGGTGAGACGGGGACAAAGGGAGGGATATAGGAGGGGGGTTGTGGGGGGGGGGCAAAACAAATGCTCTTATTTCTTCTATTCTCTTTTGATCCGGGTTGTTTGCCAACTTTGTGCTGATCAATGCATGTACATTTGTGATTATATCCATTTAATCATTTAATTTAACAATTATCAATAATAATTCAATAATACGCATATCAAGATATGACAATATCCACGTGTCGTCCTGACACAGTAACACAACAACGCTGACAGGAGGAACCACACATACCCAGAACACACACATCCGGTCCAAACCCGCAATTACGCCGAAGGTTAATTCTCCCCGCAGTACGAGTTCTGCCCTCCGAAGAGGGAGCTTCGTCCTTACAGAACTCGTGCCACTCAACGTCAAGTCAGGTTTATTTGTGTAGCCCAACATCACAAATTACACATTAGCCTCGAGGGGCTTTCCAGCGACACAACAACGGGGGGGCTTTGTTTTTATAAATAGCCCTGAAATGAATGTAACCGTTTATCTTCCCCAAAATGTGAATGATATATTTCTCTTAGTGCCTGCCCCCCCGCCCCCCCCCCCCCATGGTCTCTCTAGGTCTCTCTCTGGGTCTCTCTCTAGGTCTCTCTCTCTCTCTAGGTCTCTCTCTCTCTCTCTCTGGGTCTCTCTCTCTCTCTAGGTCTCTCTCTGGGTCTCTCTCTGGGTCTCTCTCTGGGTCTCTCTCTCTCTCTCTCTCTAGGTCTCTCTCTCTCTCTCTGGGTCTCTCTCTCTCTCTAGGTCTCTCTCTCTCTCTCTGGGTCTCTCTCTCTCTCTAGGTCTCTCTCTCTCTCTCTAGGTCTCTCTCTCTCTCTCTGGGTCTCTCTCTCTCTCTCTGGGTCTCTCTCTCTCTCTAGGTCTCTCTCTCTCTCTAGGTCTCTCTCTGGGTCTCTCTCTGGGTCTCTCTCTGAGTCTCTCTCTCTCTCTCTGGGTCTCTCTCTGAGTCTCTCTCTCTCTCTCTAGGTCTCTCTCTCTCTCTCTGGGTCTCTCTCTCTCTCTCTAGGTCTCTCTCTGGGTCTCTCTCTGGGTCTCTCTCTGGGTCTCTCTCTGGGTCTCTCTCTCTGGGTCTCTCTCTCTCTCTGGGTCTCTCTAGATCTCTCTCTCTCTCTAGGTCTCTCTCTCTCTGGGTCTCTCTAGGTCTCTCTCTCTCTCTGGGTCTCTCTCTCTCTAGGTCTCTCTCTCTCTCTCTTTCTCTCTCTCTCTCTGGGTCTCTCTCTCTCTCTAGGTCTCTCTCTGGGTCTCTCTCTGGGTCTCCCTAGGTCTCTCTCTGGGTCTCTCTCTCTCTCTAGGTCTCTCTCTCTCTCTGGGTCTCTCTCTCTCTCTGGGTCTCTCTAGGTCTCTCTCTGGGTCTCCCTCTCTCTCTAGGTCTCTCTCTGGGTCTCTCTCTAGGTCTCTCTCTCTCTCTCTCTGGGTCTCTCTCTCTCTCTGGGTCTCTCTCTCTCTCTCTAGGTCTCTCTCTAGGTCTCTCTCTGGGTCTCTGTCTGGGTCTCTCTCTCTCTCTGGGTCTCTCTCTCTCTCTAGGTCTCTCTCTCTCTCTCTGGGTCTCTCTCTCTCTCTAGGTCTCTCTCTCTCTGGGTCTCTCTCTCTCTCTAGGTCTCTCTCCCTCTCTGGGTCTCTCTCTCTCTCTAGGTCTCTCTCTCTCTCTCTGGGTCTCTCTCTCTCTCTAGGTCTCTCTCTCTCTCTCTGGGTCTCTCTCTCTCTCTAGGTCTCTCTCTGGGTCTCTCTCTGGGTCTCTCTCTCTGGGTCTCTCTCTCTCTGGGTCTCTCTCTCTCTCTAGGTCTCTCTCTCTCTCTCTCTCTCTCTGGGTCTCTCTCTCTCTCTAGGTCTCTCTCTGGGTCTCTCTCTGGGTCTCTCTCTGGGTCTCTCTCTCTCTGGGTCTCTCTCTCTCTCTGGGTCTCTCTAGGTCTCTCTCTCTCTCTCTCTCTAGGTCTCTCTCTCTCTGGGTCTCTCTAGGTCTCTCTCTCTCTCTGGGTCTCTCTCTCTCTCTAGGTCTCTCTCTCTCTCTCTGGGTCTCTCTAGGTCTCTCTCTGGGTCTCTCTCTGGGTCTCTCTCTCTCTCTGGGTCTCTCTCTCTCTCTAGGTCTCTCTCTCTCTCTGGGTCTCTCTCTCTCTCTAGGTCTCTCTCTGGGTCTCTCTCTAGGTCTCTCTCTGGGTCTCTCTCTCTCTCTCTGGGTCTCTCTCTCTCTCTCTGGGACTCTCAGCTGTTGCACGGCCATGGTGACCTCTGGGATTTGGGGCCTGTCAGTGTCTCCCTCATGGCAGAGGACTGACATTTAATTCAATATCCCAGTAGGATAGGGTTTCCTACTCCTCCAAGCTCTCCATCGCACACACACACACACAGAGACAGACACACACACACTGTGTCTGTGGGTGAAGTGTCACGAAACCCCACAGAAACGGCCCCGGCGAGCGGCGCTAACATGCCACGCCCTCGTGCCAGAGCGAGGGATCGCCATGTGCTGCCTCATAGTCCCCCCACCCGGTCTCCTGAAGTCCATACATGTTCTCAGTTCTGTACAAGCGATAAGCGGCGTGTCGTGTCACAGCCTCACGGATGGCTGACTTATGCAACTAAGTCTGTTCCTGCTGACTTGCACAGCACTGGCAAGCTGAGCCAGCCGGGGTGGGGGTGGACCCCCGGTCTCTTGGAGCCCAGGGAAGTCCTTGAAGAAGGTTATTGTCGCGGAGAAAACAGATGTTACGCTGACGGGCCAAAGAGGAGGAACCTCCATTTCTGGGTACTCATTAAAAACAGGATCTCTCTCTGATCCAGCCTTATGAAACCCAACCCGGGTGTCCGGGCCTGCCAGCCAGCGGTACCCCTCCTCTCCGGCAACACGCCGATAGTAATACCCATTGAAATCCAATGGCTGGAGAACGTGTTTACAACATTGCTCAACCTGAGGCGCCTGCCGACCATGCCGCCATTTAAACCGCAAAACCGAGCGGGACCAGGAGCGTCCGGCCTTCAGCTCAGCGCTGACGGATCTCGATCTTAAAATAAAAAACCCACGACTCAAGACCCCTCTCTCCTTTATTTCTTACCACCGAGGCACTTTAGCCACCATGTTCCGACAGGCGCTTACAGGAATAGAAGAGGGTTTGCGTTGACGTTGCAGGTTTTGATGGCGAATCCTGGTGGAGGCCCGGTTGAAGGAGCTCCGGTGTTGGTATCTGCATGGTTCTTGTTCGAGCATTACTAATAGCAATAATAGCCGCGGCAGCTGAAGTCCGCGAATCCCGACTTGCTAGGTGGATATAAATAGAGCAGGTTCCACTGTGCCGCAGAGCCCGGTGTCGTGACAGCTTTGGGTTGTTTGTGCTGGAATGTAGGACCTTCGGTTTCCTGCCACTCCATCCCACTCTTAACCACCAGTGGGGTGGAGAACAAGGCAGGGGGGTGTTACAGTAGTCGCTGGCCGGTACGGGATGCATCATTACCATATTTACCAGGAATTTTGGACCATGTCAATATTTACCAAAAATACCATACTCAAGAATCCCTGAGGTTCGGGGCGCCCGGGTGGCGTGGCGGTCTATTCCGTTGCACACCAACACGGGGATCGTCGGTTCGAATCCCCGTGTTACCTCCGGCTTGGTCGGGCATCCCTGCAGACACAGTTGGCCGTGTCTGCGGCTGGGAAGCCGGATGTGGGGGTGCGCCCTGGTCGCTGCACGAGCACCTCCTCTGGTCGGTCGGGGCGCCTGATCCTCCCCCACGCTGAGGCCCCCTGGTGAAACTCCTCACCGTCAGGTGAAAGGAAGCGGCTGGCGACCCCACGTGTATGGGAGGAGGCACGTGGTAGCCTGCAACCCTCCCCGGATCGGCAGAGGGGGCGGAGCAGCGACCGGGACGGCTCGGAAGAGTGGGGTAATTGGCCAAGTACAATTGGGGAGAAAAGGGGGGGGGGATCCCCACAACCCCCCCCTCAAAAAAAAAGAGTGCACGAGGTTCATCACATTGAAGTGTAAAGCGTAATGTCAAAACTAGTTTTCAAAGAACGCCCCATCAGATCTTTCACACCTCATTTTGGGAGGAATTATCGGTGATAGATTCTCGCTATCGTGGATTCAGATGACCAAATTCTGCATCCTAATATGGCAATATCAGGATCTCATGCCGACACAATGCCACCGAGAGACGATAAATAATAACCCTGAACCAGCGTCCAGCCCTACGTGTAAGGATGTTGGACTGCGTCTCATGATGGGTCCACGGGATGCGGTTGGTTGGGGAGTTCTTGGCTGTTTGCACAATTCCATCAGCTAGTGTTAAGGGTTATTTTACACACACACACACACACACACACACACACACACACACACACACACACACACACGTCACCCTATACTTGTGGGGACCCCTCATTGACTACATTTATCCCCTATCCCTTAACCCTACATTTGGTCCCCATAAGGATAGAAAAACCTGGTATATACAGAGAGAGAGAGAGAGAGAGAGAGAGAGAGAGAGAGAGAGAGAGAGAGAGAGAGAGAGAGAGAGAGAGAGAGGGAGAGGTGAGAGAGAGAGAGAGAGAGAGAGAGAGAGAGAGAGAGAGAGAGAGAGAGAGAGGTCAGAGAGACAAAGAGAGGGAGAGGTCAGTGAGAGAGAGAGAGAGAGAGAGAGAGAGAGAGAGAGAGAGAGAGAGAGAGAGAGAGAGAGAGAGAGAGAGAGAGAGAGAGAGAGAGGGGTCAGAGAGAGAAGTGAGAGACGAGGGAGACAGAGAGACAGAGCGAGGGGGGAGAGGTGAGAGAGAGTGAGCGTGAGCGTGAGCGTGGGAGCGAGAGAGAGAGACAGAGGGGGGGAGAGATAGAGAGAACGAGAGAGACGGGGGGGGGGGGCAATAAGAAGACCAGGCCAGTGCTCCATCCAAAGGAGTGTTCCTCTTACGGACTGAGTTACATTCATCAAGTACTTAATGAGTCTGAGAGGTGTTCTTACAAACCAGTCCAAATGATCTCTAATAAAACACTGGGACCATGGACTCTAATAAGACACTGGGACCATGGACTCTAATAAAAATCTGGGACCATGGACTCTAATAAGACACTGGGACCATGGCCTCTGATAAACCCCTGGGACCATGGACTCTAATAAGACACTGGGACCATGGACTCTAATAAAAATCTGGGACCATGGACTCTAATAAGACACTGGGACCATGGCCTCTGATAAACCCCTGGGACCATGGACTCTAATAAGACATTGGGATCATGGACTCTAATAAGACACTGGGACCATGGCCTCTGATAAACCCCTGGGACCATGGACTCTAATAAGACATTGGGACCATGGACTCTGATAAAACACTGGGACCATGGACTCTGATAAAACACTGAGACCATGGACTCTGATAAAACACTGGGACCATGGACTCTAATAAGACACTGGGACCATGGACTCTAATGAAACACTGGGACCATGGACTCTAATAAGACACTGGGACCATGGACTCTGATAAAACACTGGGACCATGGACTCTGATAAGACACTGGGACCATGGACTCTAAAAAGACACTGGGACCATGGACTCTAATAAGACACTGGGACCATGGACTCTAATAAGACACTGGGACCATGGACTCTGATAAAACACTGGGACCATGGACTCTAATAAGACACTGGGACCATGGACTCTAATGAAACACTGGGAATATGAACTCTAATAAAAATCTGGGACCATGGACTCTAATAAGACACTGGGACCATGGACTCTGATAAAACCCTGGGACCATGGACTCTAATAAGACACTGGGACTATGGACTCTAATGAAACACTGGGACCATGGACTCTAATAAGACACTGAGACCATGGACTCTAATAAGACATTGGGACCATGGACTCTAATAAGACACTGGGACTATGGACTCTAATGAAACACTGGGACCATGGACTCTAATAAGACACTGAGACCATGGACTCTAATAAGACATTGGGATCATGGACTCTAATGAATCACTGGGAATATGAACTCTAATAAAAATCTGGGACCATGGACTCTAATAAGACACTGGGACCATGGACTCTAATAAGACACTGGGACCATGGACTCTAATAAGACACTGGGACCATGGACTCTGATAAAACCCTGGGACCATGGACTCTAATAAGACACTGGGACTATGGACTCTAATGAAACACTGAGACCATGGACTCTAATAAGACACTGGGACCATGGACTCTAATAAGACACTGGAATCATGGACTGTGATAAAAAATTGGTACCATGGACTCTAATAAGACACTGGGACCATGGACTCTAATAAGACACTGGGACCATGGACTCTAATGAAACACTGGGAATATGAACTCTAATAAAAATCTGGGACCATGGACTCTAATAAGACACTGGGACCATGGACTCTGATAAAACCCTGGGACCATGGACTCTAATAAGACTCTGGGACAATGGACTCTGATAAAACCCTGGGACCATGGACTCTAATAAGACACTGGGATCATGGACTCTAATAAGACACTGGGACCATGGACTCTAATAAGACACTGGGACCATGGACTCTAATAAGACACTGGGACCATGGACTCTAATAAGACACTGGGACCATGGACTCTGATAAAACCCTGGGACCATGGACTCTAATAAGACACTGGGACTATGGACTCTAATGAAACACTGAGACCATGGACTCTAATAAGACACTGGGATCATGGACTCTAATGAATCACTGGGAATATGAACTCTAATAAAAATCTGGGACCATGGACTCTAATAAGACACTGGGACCATGGACTCTAATAAGACACTGGGACCATGGACTCTAATAAGACACTGGGACCATGGACTCTGATAAGACACTGGGACCATGGACTCTGATAAAACACTGGGACCATGGACTCTGATAAAACACTGGGACCATGGACTCTGATAAAACACTGGGACCATGGACTCTAATAAAACCCGGACCATGGACTCTCAACTGCACGGCGACGCTTTGGGTCGACTGGGAAAGGGGCGGCGGCAGCACGGACCGTGTGGTGCGGGTTGTACCTGGCGGCGCGAGGACGTCTCTCTGTGTCTCGCGGTGAGAAACGGCAGTTTAAAACAAAGGCAGACCTCACGCGGACGCGGTGGGCTCTGCGTTCGTCTCGAGCCGCACTTGTCGGGCCGTGAAGTGAATGTCCCCACTCAGCGCGTGCAGGGCACACGTATTCATTTTCAATGCGTATTAATAACACCCCGGGTTCGAGTCCGGGTTCTCCAGTTTCCGGTTGTGAAAAAGAGCTTGTCCCGTTCACCAAGCCGGACTTCATTTCTTCCCATTTTTTCGGCCGAAGAAACAGCAGATGCTCCCCCCCCCCCTCGGTCTCTCCCCCCCCCCGCGGTCTCCCCCCCCCTCGGTCTCTCCCCCACCCCCCGGACAAATAAGAGCGGGTCTCTGGGGGAAGGGATGGGTTTCTTCTGGCAGGGCGCACCAAATAAAAGCGGCCCGTTTTGGACTCGGACGCAGGCACGCGATATATCGAGACCTTTCAACACGCGCGCATAAACTGGATTGACTGCGCGGTGTCCTCGCGGCCCGCGTAACGTGAGAATTGTCGGGTTCTCGCGCGGGTAAATAGACCGGAACGCTGCGAGAGCGGGATTAACTTTAGAGATCGAGCTGCAGTGAACCGCGGCCCGGTCCGACCCGGCGGACCACGAACCGTGACACGTGGCGGTCCAGCGTGCTAGACCAATGAAATATGTGCCGTGCAGAAAGACGATACACCGGCGTTAGATTGCCACCTTCAGTCTGACTCACACCACCACAACTGTCTTCTACATCTATACAACCCTTTCTATATGGACACCGCCATCACTGTCCTCTACATCCACACCCCTTTATATCCTTTATACATGGACACCACCATCACTGTCCGCTACATCTACACCTTTCTATCCTTTCTATATGGACACCACCATCACTGTCCTCTACATCTACACCCCTTTATACATGGACACCACCATCACTGTCCTCTACATCCACACCTTTCTATCCTTTCTATATGGACACCACCATCACTGTCCGCTACATCTACACCTTTCTATCCTTTCTATATGGACACCACCATCACTGTCCTCTACATCTATACATCTATAGTACCCTTTCAATATGGACACCACCATCACTGTCCTCTACATCCACACCTTTCTATCCTTTCTATATGGACACCACCATCACTGTCCGCTACATCTACACCTTTCTATCCTTTCTATATGGACACCACCATCACTGTCCGCTACATCTACACCTTTCTATCCTTTCTATATGGACACCACCATCACTGTCCGCTACATCTACACCCCTTTATGTCATGCATCCATGGACACCTTCATCGCCGTCCTCTATAGCCACACCCCTTTATCCGTTAAACATGTAAACCGTCACTGTCCTCTACATCTACACTTGTATATCCTTTATACATGGACACCACCATCACTGTCCTCTACATCCACACCCCTTTATATCATGTATCCATGGACACCACCATCACTGTCCATTGCATCAACACCCCTTTATATCCTTTATACATGGACACCACCATCACTGTCCGCTACATCTACACCCCTTTATATCATGTGTCCATGGACACCTTCATCGCCGTCCTCTATAGCCACACCCCTTTATCCGTTAAACATGTAAACCGTCACTGTCCTCTACATCTACACCTGTATATCCTTTATACATGGACACCACCATCACTGTCCTCTACATCTACACCTTTATATCCTTTATACATGGACACCACCATCACTGTCCGCTACATCTACAACCCTTTATATCATGTATCCATGGACACCTTCATCGCCGTCCTCTACAGCCACACCCCTTTATCCGTTAAACATGTAAACCGTCACTGTCCTCTACATCTACACCTTTATATCCTTTATACATGGACACCACCATCACTGTTCTCTACATCCACACCTTTATACATGGACACCACCATCACTGTCCGCTACATCTACACCCCTTTATATCATGTATCCATGGACACCTTCATCGCCGTCCTCTACAGCCACACCCCTTTACCCGTTAAACATGTAAACCGTCACTGTCCTCTACATCTACACCTTTATATCCTTTATACATGGACACCACCATCACTGTCCTCTACATCTACACCTTTATATCCTTTATACATGGCCACCGTCATTACCGTCAATTACATCTACACCCCTTTATATCCTTTATACATGGACACCACCATCACTGTCCGCTACATCTACACCCCTTTATATCATGTGTCCATGGACACCTTCATCGCCATCCTCTACAGCCACACCCCTTTATCCGTTAAACATGTAAACCGTCACTGTCCTCTACATCTACACCTTTATATCCTTTATACATGGACACCACCATCACTGTCCTCTACATCTACACCTTTATACATGGACACCACCATCACTGTCCGCTACATCTACACCCCTTTATATCATGTATCCATGGACACCTTCATCGCCGTCCTCTACAGCCACACCCCTTTATCCGTTAAACATGTAAACCGTCACTGTCCTCTACATCTACATCTTTATATCCTTTATACATGGACACCACCATCACTGTTCTCTACATCCACACCTTTATACATGGACACCACCATCACTGTCCGCTACATCTACACCCCTTTATATCATGCATCCATGGACACCTTCATCGCCGTCCTCTACAGCCACACCCCTTTACCCGTTAAACATGTAAACCGTCACTGTCCTCTACATCTACACCTTTATATCCTTTATACATGGACACCGTCATTACCGTCCATTACATCAACACCCCTTTATATCCTTTATACATGGACACCACCATCACTGTCCATTACATCAACACCCCTTTATATCCTTTATACATGGACACCACCAACCCAGCCAATGAGGATGCAAAAGCCAGTGCATTCTTAGTACCAGTCCCAAGCCCGGATAAATGGGGAAGGTTGCGCCGGGAAGGACATCTGGCATAAAATCTTTGCCATGTCAAATATGTGGATCATTAATCAGATTTCCATACCGGATCAGTCGAGGCTCAGGTTACCAATGACCGCCACCAGTACTGTTGGCCAGCAGGGTGCTGGTGGAAACTATGCTACTGTTGGGTGAAGGAGAAGGAGAGAGAGGGGGAAGGCATGTCCAGAGGCAGCGGAAGAGGAGGAAGGGTCAGAGTGTGGAGGTGAGAGTCAGATCTGGAATGTTGGCACTATGACTAATAAAGGGAGACAGCTGGCTGATATGATGGAGAGAAGAAAGGTAGGGACACTGTGTGTGCAAGAGAGCAGGTTGAAGGAGAGTAAGTAGTGCCAGGAGCATTGGAGGTGGGTTCAAACTCTTCTACCATGGTGCGAATGGTAGGAGAAATTGGGTAGGGGTAATTCTGAAGGGAGAGTATGTCAAGAGTGTCTTGGAGGTGAGGAGAGTGTCGGACAGAGTGATGAGCATGAAGCTGGAACTCGAATGTGTGTTGATGAATGTTATCAGCGCATATGCCCCACAAGTTGGGTGTGAGATGGAAGAGAAAGAGGAGTTCTGGAGTGAGTTGGATGAAGTGGTGGAGAGGGTACCCAAGGAGGAGAGAGTGGTGATTGGAGCGGACTTCAATTGACATGCTGGTGAAGGGAACAGAGGTGATGAGGAGGTGATGGGTAGGTATGGTGTCAAGGAGAGGAATGTGGAAGGACAGACGGTGGTGGATTTTGCGAAAGTGCACACAGGTGGACTGTATCTCACGAAGGAGGTGAGATCTGAAAGGGATTGGAGATTGCAAGGTGGTGACAAGGGAGAATGTAGCTAGGCAGCATTGGATGGTGGTCTGTAGGATGACTTTGAAGACCAAGGAGAGGATTTTTTTTGTTTGTTGATATATTTTAATGATCCCCGTAGGGAAATTTAACCCATCCTAGCTGTGTAGCTGGGACCAGTGGGCAGGCGCCTTGCAGCACCCGAGGACCAACTCCAATTCATCTTGCCATTCCTCAGTCAAGGGCACAGACAGGAAGGAGTATTAACCCTATGCATGTCTTTTTGATGGTGGGGGAAACTGGAACACCCAGAGAAAACCCACCGAAGACACGGGGATAACATGCAAACTCCACACAGAGGACGACCTGGGATGACCCCAAGGTTGGACAACCCCGGGGTTCGAACCCAGGACCTTCTTGCTGTGAGGCTACAGCACTAACCACTGCATCACCGTGCCGCCCAAGTGAGTGAAGGCAGTGCCAAGGATCAAATTGTGGAAGTTGAAGAAGGAAGACTGTTCTGTGGAGTTCAGGGAGGTGTTAAGGCAGCCACTGGGTGGTAGTGAAGAGTTGCCAGATGGCTGGGCAAGCACTGCAGAAATGGTGAGGGAGACAGCTAGGAAGGTACTTGGTGTGTCATCTGGACAGAGGAAGGAAGACAAGGAGACTTGGTGGTGGAATGAGGAAGAACAGCAAAGTATACAGAGGAAGACATTGGCAAAGAAGAAGTGGGGTCGTCGGAGAGATGAGGAAGGTAGACAGAAGTACAGGGAGATGTGGCATAAAGCAAAGAGAGAGGTGGCAAAGACAAAGAAAAAAGTGTATGGTGAGTTGTATGAGAGGTTGGACACTAAGGAAGGAGAAAAGGACTTGTACCGATTGGCTAGACAGAGGGATTGAGCTGGGAAGGATGTGCAGCAGGTTAGGGCGATGAAGGATAGAGATTAGAGATGGAGATGTGATGACAAGCGAGGAGAGAGAGAGAGAGAGAGAGAGAGAGAGAGAGAGAGAGAGAGAGAGAGAGAGAAGGTTGGATGATTTGGGTATAGTGAATCAGGAAGTGCAGTGGATTATCAAGTGAGGTCAGCTATGAAGAGGATGAAGAGTGGAAAGGCGACTGGTCCCGATGACATACCTGGGGAGGCATGGAGGTATTCAGGAGAAATGGTAGTGGAGTTTTTAACTATATTGTTTAGCACAGTCTTGGAAAGTGAGAGGATGCCTGAGGAGTGGAGAAGAACCATACTGGTACTGATTTTCAAGAACAAGGGCGATGTGCAGAGCTGTAGTAACTACAGAGGTATAAAGTTGATCAGCCACAGCATGAAGATATGGGAAAGAGTAGTGGAAGCTGGGTTAAGAGGAGAGGTGATGATCAGCGAGCAGCAGTATGGTTTCATGCCACGAAAGAGCACCGCAGATGTGATGTTTGCTTTGAGAATGTTGATGGAGAAGTATAGAGGAGGCCAGAAGGAGTCACACTGTGTCTTTGTGGATTTAGAGAAAGCATACGACAGGGTGCCGAGAGAGGAGGTGTGGTATTGTATGAGGAAGTCGGGAGTGGCAGAGAAGTATGTAGGAGTGGTGCAGGATACGTATGAGGGAAGTGTGACAATGGTGAGGTGTGTGGTTGGAATGACAGATGGGTTCAAGGTGGAGGTGGGATTACATCAAGGATCGGCTCTGAGCCCTTTCTTGTTTGCAGTGGTGATGGACAGGTTGACTGACGAGATCAGGCAGGACAGGAGTCTCTGTGGACTATGATGTTTGCGGATGACATTGTGATCTGCAGTGAGAGTAGGGAGCAGGTGGAGGAGAGCCTGGAGAGGTGGAGGTATGCACTGGAGAGAAGAGGGATGAAAGTCAGTAGGAGCAACACGGAATACATATGCGTGAATGAGAGGGAGGACAGTGGAATGGTGAGGATGCAAGGAGTGGAGGTGACGAAGGTGGATGAGTTTAAATACTTGGGGTCAACTGTTCAAAGTAACAGGGAGTGTGGAAGAGAGGTGAAGAAGAGTGCAGGCAGGGTGGAGTGGGTGGAGTAGAGTATCAGGAGTGATTTGCAACAGAACAGGACCAGCAAGAGTTAAAGGGAAGGTTTACAAGATGGTTGTGAGACCAGCTATGTTATATGGTTTGGAGACGGACATTTTCATTGGGAGTGATGGAGGATGGACAGGATTAGGAACGAGTATATTAGGGGGACCGCTCAGGCTGGACGGCTTGGAGACAAAGCAGGAGAGGCGGAACCTGGTCATCCATCGGGGAGGAAGTCTTCACCACCAAAATCCAACTAGAGGGTGGACAATTTGTTTTGTTTTTTCTTCATAAGCTTCTTTGATCAAAACTGAACTGGCCACCTCCTTTATCTCACGTCTTTTCAGGCCTGCATGGAAGAAAGGCTAATTGATGGACAGAGCGTCTTGAAGGGAGAGCATCGATGACAGCAAGACGAACGAATGAAAGCGGAGCCTGCGTGACGTCCGAGGGAGAAACGTGAGCTTTTTTCCCGGTAAATATAGAACGTGGAATGTGGAAAAGAGATCCCAAGTTGTCAGCGCGGCACTACCAGGATAGTACCAGAGGAACAATAAGTCCTCGTTAGTTCAAATAACGACATAGGAGCTGTGCATTAATCAAACACACCGCACTAGACGCATCACATCACCCTGCGCGAAACGCACACACACGACACTTAAACACACTAAGGTCAACAAAGATCTTATGGAAAATGAAACGTCTTACCTCGAGGCTTCATCTTTGCCTCTTATCCAGCCATCGTCCTTATCTTACTGAAGACAAAGTCCTTTATAATGTCTTTAATGTCCATCTGTTTAGCCAGTACACACTCAGTGGGAAGTATAGCCAGTATCATGGCTTATATTTAGGCTGGACACTAATATTGCTGGCCTGCATGGGCCCCCACTAGTGGCTGGGCCCCAGAAAGCCACCCCTACCCCCCCAGATGAGCGGCCCTGAGCAGCAAAGCAAATCTAAGTGCAAGCAGAGGCTATCTGAGTGTTGGGACAGGGTTGAAAGCAAATGTGAAATCACTAAGTCATGCTCTCAAATTGAAAGACCACGCTCTTGAATGAAAATGGGCTTGAGCGGTCCATCCGTGGTTGCTTTGCGTTACGTTTCTGTGAAGACCCTCATGTGAAAGAGGAGCCAGCCAGCCGGAGTATAGAGACCGAAGCACAACTCCACTTTGGATGTGGCGTCTGTGGCCTTCTCCCTTGTCCATCAGGTTGGAGATGCAGAGTTTTAACACGGTAAACCTGAAGACCTACAGAGAAACTTTGGACCGAGAGCTACTGCTGCCTAGAATAAGAAGGTGTGGCGGGGTGGGGATCATGACTAGACCGGCTTCATGAGGTTTACCTGCTGAGTCATTATGTCATTCCCTCCATAAGGAACAACAATAAAAGAAGAATAATTTCATTTGTGAGCCCGTACGGAGAGGGAACCTTTAGTTCTCATTCTTAAGCATCATGGCTGGCTGTACGATGTTGAAGAAAAACTATTGCGATACCTTTATTTTTGGCAATATGTATTGCAATGTTAAATATAAATAAAGAGTTTACATAAATTCATCAGATACAAGCAGCTTCCAATTTTCCAAAGGTCCATTTGAAGAGAATTTGTCCCTTAGGGTGATTTTAGAGAGGGGGAAATAAGGCAAGTGGCCCAAGAGGCCGTAAAAATCAGACTCGGTTGGATATATACAAGAATACTTTTCTTCAGGAGCAGTAATCAAATAGCAGGTCCAACTTGCCTTACATGGCATCTTCAGCGATGTGACGATCACATGTGTGTATATTACGATGTCCATTATTCTGTTCGGGCCAAACGAGCGTTGGTAAAGAAGGAATATTTCACTGGATGCTGACTGTTTATTTTGGCACCAGCATTGTAACATCATATCCTGTCTCAATAAATCGTTAACTGTATATGTTAACACAAGGTAGTGTTGTAAAAAAAATAAAATAAAAACCCAAAAAGTAAGCGGGGGGACTGTCCGGGGACTTAAAAGAGATCGACGATTTGAAGTTAGCAGTGAACGGCATCAAGTTTACTTCTGGAGGACCGTTTTGTAAGCCAGGAGAGCCGCCATGTTGCATAATGTTGGCACCGGTTTGCACCAGGCAGCAGAGGCGGGTGGAGCCAAACAGCCAAAACCACAGGTGACTTTTGAAGCCAAAGCAGAAGCGGCTGCAAAGGCAGTCCTGCTATTGGGCTTTCACACGCCAGCCACAGTGCAAACGCAGCAGCACCCTGTTCTGACCCGGTCGTACCATCTTCACGGCACAATTGTGTTTTTTCCAACTCACCACAGAGGAACCAATCAGAAGTGAAATGAGTTGCGGCCATAACTTTCTGTAGAGAGAATTAATAAGACTTTATATTTCAACCGAAAAGCTGAGCTCTAACTGATTAGAATGGAGTCGGGCAGAGTTTCAATTTGCACTGAACAGCAGAGGGCGGAAGTGGGACCCCCTCTGCCATCACTTCAAGACCCCCCGCGGCTTTGGGCTGCTTGTTAAGAGATCCTACAACTAACGACCACAGTTGACCCGCGTACCCTGTGGTCCATTTGCAGTCTCAGAAGACACACGGGTGAGGATGTCAGTCCTGCTCATTCGAGTCCAACACGAGAGGAGATAATGAGATGCCACGAGTACACAATCACACAGTTTAACTCAGATTCTCAATTTATTGGTCAACTTGATGAAAGACTACAAAACCAATTCACAAAAAATCTCTTTCAAGTAATCAAATCTGTACAAACCTAAAGTGTGAGGGTTTCTTGTATTACAGCTCTGGCTCCGTGAAAGAGTCAGTGAAGTCATCTGTGCGACCGTATGTGTGTATGGTTAAGCGTTCGCTTAAATTCATAAGATGGACTCAGTTGATCCTTCCTGGTCAAGGATTTTTAGACCACTTGTACAGTGGATACACATGCGCAAACAAAAACACGCACGCACGCACACACACACACACACACACACACACACAAACTCCTTGCCTGTGTTGAATTAACTCTCAGATGTACGTCGCTTCGGAGAAAAGCGTCTGCTAAACGAAGTCGTAAATTGTAATGAAGAGGACAGGGGAAAAACATCGTCTTTGCCCCTCCAAACACACGCCACGCCATCTGCTGGCAGAGGCCTGCCATCATCTCCGAAACCACTTTTCAGTCACTTAACGTACAGACATGCACGGTGGTTCAAGTCTATCACATGGGGGCAAAGGAGAGAGCAAGAGAGAGGGGGGAGTAGAGGAAGGGGGAGACACCCACTCTCTCTCACACACACACACACAGTCTCACACACACACAAAGGACAGTACAAATCTGTAATACTCTGGCACAGAAAAGTCATGCACACGTTTATAATGCTTGCGCCCAGACAGACACACGTGTGTTTTCTCCCATGCACACGCACCCACTCAGACAAAAGGTTAAAAGTCGCAAAGGTTAAAATGTTAAAACGCACCGAGATAAAAAAAAAGGAAAGCCCTGGGTTCTGCTCTGAGTTCTGGCTGTTTGGTGACAGAAGAGGAGAGGTAGAGAGGGCAGGAGAAGTCGGGGGGGGGGGGGGGGGGGGGAGAGACGAGCTTGAGGCCGGAGGCGGAGCTACGTGTGTCATTTCTTGGCTTTCCTGGGCGGAGTTACGGGGCGACCGGAGCCCATGCCCCCCCCTCCCCCATAGAACAGCTTCTTGTCTGCAGGTTTGAGGATCTAAGGTGGGACATACACAGAAACAACCAATGAGGTAATAGCATAGACCGTGGGTGCCAAGTAAACAAAACACAAAACAAAGAAATATAAAAACCAAATCATTCATCAAACTTTCATTCTAGTTCCTATTTATAGCCGGGTCATTCTAATGTTATGTCAGTAGTAAAACATCATTCCTCTACCTAGCTGCTAGTCAGTAGCGACACCGAGTAGTTGATGTGAAAAAAACGGTCGACTGACAGCTTCGTCCTACCGTTTCCCATTTCCATCTTTGTGCCCTCTAGATTACAAATCTCTATTTCCAGTAAATCAATCAAATGGTCAACTATTATCGGCGCTCCAAGAGCGGCGAGGTTAAGCCAATTCGTGCACGGACATTTATATTCCAAAATCTTTTTATTAGCAAAAGAAATGACCAGGGTTGGGCAGATGTGTTCCACATGGCTAAAAAGTATACATTAAAGGAAAAGAAAAGGAAGCAATAGCAA
Source organism: Lampris incognitus (assembly GCF_029633865.1). Lineage (NCBI taxonomy): Eukaryota > Metazoa > Chordata > Actinopteri > Lampriformes > Lampridae > Lampris > Lampris incognitus. The sequence continues at coordinate 7,572,478 of NC_079227.1, forward strand.
TGACATTGAAAATAGCGATAAAATAAAGTGAAACAGCCCTTCCCTCCCGCCCCATCCCCCCACCCCAGAGTAGTTTTAAGGCACAATATTTAGCAATAAATAAACAAGTAAAGCTGCAGCTACTTCCATGAAGCCAGTTATTTTTATGTCAAGGGCAGAGGTAAAATGCATGTCGTGTTATGTTGTTTGGGTGTTACGGAAGCATGTTTAAAAAGGGTTCCCAAGTTTTATAGAATTTCTTCTCAGAACCACTGACTGAAAGCACATCTCCGGGTTGAGGCAGGATATTACACCTTGAAGCCACTGACTAAGTGTGGGCGGGAATGTGCGGATATTTGATCCAAGAGCTGTCTTTCAAAAGGTATGAGTAGGATTTTCCCTTAAAAGAAAAAAAAAATGTATAGACTCATACAAAAATAATCCCTCTCAATCCTCACTTATGACCCACTAGACATATGTGGTGGTGTCTGCATCTACAGACACCCTGTCCTCTGTCTGTATTTTCTTATTTTGCTGTGTACGAGGTGTTCCTGGGCATCAACCTTTTGACGGCGGGACTCTATAAAAACGTAGCGACCAGGTGCCAGAACAACATTGTAGGCAAGAGGAAGCTACGACAATGGCGGACACAGCGCTGAAACATGGCAAATATAGCGAGGCGAAACGCCAAGCAGAGAGTGCTCATTCCAAAACGAGAGTGAATCTGGGGTTGGCTTTCACCCACTGGCGAGCAGCGAAGGAGAGGATGGGGAGGAAGAGCGACGTGGAGCCGGCCTGTACACTTGGATGTGTTCTGGCAGCTTCGGTCGGCGGGCGTGTGCTTCTGGTGTCGTTTAGCCGGGGAGGAGGGGCCGACTTTGAATGGTGTGTTTACGAACTGCAACCGACAAATCCTACTCGTTCTACCTTTAAATAAATGACATTTGATTACCGCCGATTTGACCTCTCCCTCGTTGTGTGAATGTGGCGGCTTCTTCAGGATGTTCAGATACCAGCTGCTGTGTATCTTACCTGGAAGGAGCACATGAGGGTCTCGTCTACGCTCATCATAGCCCCTGCATTGTCAAACTCCCCGCAGTAGTTTGGAGCAGAGAACAGAGTCACCAGTTGCCGCTTTGCAAAGAACTCATATCCATCCTCCACCACCTGGTATATATATATATATATATATATATATATATAAAACACACACACAGACACACACACACACACCTTTAGTACTGTGTGAACCTTTATTCTTCATTTTTAGAGATGAAAACATGCTGGTTTGGGGCTAGGATGGTGAAACTGACTGCCCTCCTGATAAATTCTACAAAAAAATGAGATGTGTCACACGGCTACTTCGACGAAGAGAAATCTGCTTTTTCATACTACCGGGAGAAAACGTACATTAAGATCAACCCCCTCTAAGTTGGACATGCAATATGGTGTCAGCAAAGATGCATAGACCCATGTGACATAGGCGATACATGTGGGGTCCGGCACGTTAGAACCCTAAAATACAAACCCCAATTCCAATAAGTTGGGACCTTGTTTAAAACGTGAATAAAAACAGAACACAATGATTCGCAAATCCTTTTTGACCGATATTCAACTGAATACACTACAAACACAAGATATTTAATGCTCAAACTGATAAACTTTATTGTTTTTTGCAAATATTCACTCATTTTGAATTTGATGCCTGCAACACGTTCCAAAGAAGCTGGGACAGGGGCAACAAAAGACTGGGAAAGTTGAGGAATGCTCAAAAAACACCTGTTGGGAACATTCCACAGGTGAACAGGTTCATTGGAAACAGGTGAGTGTCATGATTGGGTATAAAAGGAGCCTCCCCGAAAGGCTCAGTCGTTCACAAGCAAGGATGGGGCGAGGTTCACCACTTTGTGAACAACTGCGTGAGCGAATAGTCCAACAGTTTAAGAACAACGTTTCTCAACGTACAATTGCAAGGAATTTAGGGATTTCATCATCTACAGTCCATAGTATCATCAAAAGATTCAGAGAATCCGGAGAAATCTCTGCACGTAAGTGGCAAGGCCGAAAACCAACACTTAATGCCTGTGACCTTTGATCCCTCAGGCGGCACTGCATTAAAAACCGACATCATTCTGTAAAGAATATTACCACGTGGGCTCAGGAACACTTGGGAAAACCATCGTCAGTTAACACAGTTCGTCGCTACATCTACAAGTGCAAGTTAAAACTCTACCATGCAAAGCCAAAGCCATATATCAACTACACCCAGAAACGCCGCCGGCTTCTCTGGGCCCGAGCTCATCTGAGATGGACTCACGCAAAGTGGAAAAGTGTGCTGTGGTCTGACGAGGCCACAATTCAAATTGTTTTTGGAAATCATGGATGTCGTGTCCTCCGGGCTAAAGAGGAAAAGGACCATCCAGATTGTTATCAGCGCAAAGTTCAAAAGCCAGCATCTGTGATGGTATGGGGGTGTGTTAGTGCCCATGGCATCATGGGTAGCTTGCACATCTGTGAAGGCACCATTAAGGCTGAAAGGTACATACAGGTTTTGGAGCAACATATGCTGCCATCCAAGCGACGTCTTTTTCAGGGACGTCCCTGCTTATTTCAGCAAGACAATGCCAAGCCACATTCTGCACGTTACACCAGTGGGGCTTCGTAGTAAAAGAGTGCGGGTACTGGACTGGCCTGCCTGCAGTCCAGACCTGTCCCCCATTGAAAATGTGTGGCGCATTATGAAGTGCAAAATACGACAACGGAGACCCCGGACTGTTGAGCAACTGAAGTTGTACATCCAAGCAAGAATGGGAAAGAATTCCACCTACAAAGCTTCAACAATTAGTGTCCTCAGTTTCCAAACGCTTACTGAGTGTTGTTAAAAGGAAAGGTGGTGTAACACAGTGGTGAACATGCCCCTGTCCCAGCTTTTTTGGAATGTGTTGCAGGCATCAAATTCAAAATGAGTGAATATTTGCAACAAAAAAAACAAAACAAAGTTTATCAGTTTGAACATTAAATATCTTGTCTTTGTAGTGTATTCAATTGAATATAGGTCGAAAAGGATTTGCAAATCAATGTATTCTGTTTTTATTTACGTTTTACACAACGTCCCAACTTCATTGGAATTGGGGTTTGTATGAGCTGTGAAGAAAGTCGACACACCAGCATTGGGCGTGGTGCTATACTACAACACTGCCAACTTCCGTCTAACCCACACTACCACCATGGTCTCTACATCTACAACCCCCCCCCCCCCCCCAATGTGAGTAGGCAGACACAGGCTAAAAACAAGTGCTTCGTTATTCTTTGAGTTTGTAAGTAGAAGACAAACTGTTTAGCTGGTGTTTATAGGCAGTACAGAAAGCTTGTCTTTACGCATTCTCAGTAATCCAGGTAAGGTTGAACCAACTCATCTGGATATGTTTATTGACAGACACATTTCATCACACGGTAAAGTGATGTCGTGATGAAGCGTATCGGTCAATAAACACACCCAGATGAACTGGTTCAACCTTCTTTGCTACAGAAAGCCTACTTAAACAGGTGTTTGTAGGGAGTAAAGGGAACGATACTGACAAAAAGCAGAATGGAATAATGCTAAAATAGATGCAATCCCCTTTCTTGTACATTGGGATTTGTGTTTACACCACTGCAGTATCAAAACATTTCATTCAGGATGTCCACTGTTGTTGAAAATAGTTTAGAAGTCGATGTAAGATACAAGATTTTGTACCAGACGGTTTATAGTAGTGGTGATAAATAATGGGATTATTATATGATTTTATATCATCTGACTAATCTGGATTATGGTGTCAGCCGCAATGGTACAGCCATGAAATTAAGATCATTACATCTACAATACAATGACTACAAGGCCTTGGTCTCTACTGGTATGTCTAGCTTGTCATCAGAAGAACTGGCTGCTGACTATTTCTACTGGGTGATGAGGTTAGTGTCTACGCTCTTCTGTTAAGATATTGCTCATCAGATATTTTACCCAACCCCCTCTGACCTGGTGGGCCCGGCAGATGAGGTCCATGTCGTGTTTGTGGAGGAATTTGGTGACAACGTCGGCGCCGAAGGTGAAAGAGACTCCGCGATCATTCTCTCCCCAGCCCAGCACGTCCTTGTCTGGGTCGGCCCACAGCAGATCGCAAAGCAGGCCCTGGTCCGGTACGTCGGTAGGACGCATCACCCTCCTCACCTGCTCCATGGACTGGAGGTCTGGAGAGAGGCCTGGGGGCAGAGTTATGCAAATCAAATTGAGATTAGTACAGGCCTATTCAAAAAAGAGGCAGGTCTTTGGATTCTAGTTTTGAGGTGTGAAGTATTGATGGTAGACACGTGGCCCAGGTTGGACAGCAAGTCTTTTTGTTTCTTTCATAATGATTAACAACTCTCCACACTGAGACCCAAGTACACACGCACACTCAGGTTGTCATCTTATGATGTCATCAAAAGCAGGTTTGTGTCTCAGAGTAGGAAATTGACTCTTAACTGGCCAAAATTTCTCAGAGTAGTGCAAATTTGGTCCTACTTTTAAGCATAGGAGCAAGAGCATTTAATCAACTTGTTTAACTTAGGAAAGCACTCCCGTCACCACCAGGATTTAGTCGAGCTAGTGAGCCGTCCTCACCCACTAGGATTTTCCAGTAGATGGTGTTCAGGCAGAGAAAAGCGAGCACATTCAGGAGGGGGAAGAGATGCGCAGGGAACATGAACAACAATGAACTTATTAAACGATATCGCCTGGACTGAGATGGGATAATCTTTGTGACTGACCCTGTATAGGATGCAATTTCAGCATCTGCAAGAAGAACCAGCGATCGCTCCGAAACAAAAACAAAGTTCTTGTAATGTTACCCTTTTTGGCAACTGCATCAAGATGAACCAAGGCTGCATGATTTGGGTCCACCATAGCCAACAATTTCAAGAATCATCAATCAAACTTTAATTTTCCTCAAAGTACCAATGACAACATGCAGATTAATTCATTTTCCCACCAACGTGCGGTAAAACAAAAACAAATTGCCTTTATGCAAATCACCGGTTTTCCTGGAGTTGGAGGCATCATAGATGGCACACATTAATATCATTGCCCTAAGCATACACGAAGACGCATATATGAATAGTAAGCAATACCAGAGCATCAACACACAAGTGGTTATGGATGCAAATGACGTGATCGTTGAAGTTGTGGCCAGATGGCCCGGATCTACACATGATTCAAGCACATCCATGTCCCCCCTGGATATCACTTGCATGGTGATAAAGGATATCCCTGCAAGAGATTGCTGATGATCCCTTTTCCAAGGTGAATTGCTGCTCAGCTTAATAACAACAGGTAAAATGTAATATAAGTACTGCGGGTTCTTTCATTTGTCTAATTACAACCAATGAGACTGCGGGTCTATATTTGTTAGAAGAGATAAATGTTCATACTATATGTTGGCTATGTTGCTTAAGATCGGTAACACTACAGAAATAAATGACAACTCTGTCTCGGTGATTATTGAGCATGCATGCAGGCCCTGTCTAGGTTATTTTTTTGTTACCTGAAGGGCACACACAATAACAAGAAGCATAATTGAAAGGGGAATTGGGACAGCGGAAAAGAAGATTCCATGTTCTCCACATGGAGAGACACACCATGGCTCACGGAGGGTCTGCAACATTACGGTGCTAAAAATGGCAACAGCGCCCTGAGAGACACATGCCACGCCAAGTGAGGAGTTCTTATGAAGAAAAAGCAATGTCTCGCTAAATGACAATAACTTATAAAGTTAAATCTGGAGCCCTTGGCAGACACAGCAACCCATACTGAGAGCACAAATTTGAATGTTGGCTCCTTTTTGGAACTGTGGATACTACATTCTAACATGGAATCACTAACCAGCACTCCTGCTCGGGCCGCGGCTGCAGAAAATACCTCCACGCCAAAGCAGGCTTGGCCACTAAAAAGGAAAAGACTCTCAAGGTCAAGAGCTGCTACAGAGACCTGAACTTTTCGATACAGAATACAGTCTGACATTACTTTGAACAGAAGCTGAGGTGCCTGGAAAAACCCAAACTAGACATTGCTGGATATGCTGAGAGAGGAATCCGCTGTTTAGATAGCCCTTGCCCTGAGCCACAGGCTTGGGAAAAAGAAAACTTTCACTGAAGTCAATACATTTAAAGTAAAATCTCAACTGAGACCCATCATTGCAAAGTTAGATTTTTTTCAAACAACAGGAGATGGTAAGGGGTCTTGATCCACAGTTTAAAGGTAAACCGGATGGGTTAAGTTTCCAGCGGTCATTGTGAATAGGTGAAAAGTTCTCCTGCCAATTCTCCACTCCAGGCACAGTCAAGGACATGAGGTAAGTCTGACTGCAGACAAAACTATGCTGACAATAAACTGCTCATAGATTCGAACATCACCAGCTGGCTGACAGACTAACTCTCCATAAACGGATGAGTCTCCGGCTACATAGAACTTAAAATATTATTCTGGCGAACCAACTAATGGAGGGAAATGAAATGAAAATGGTTTTGAATTTACGTTGGACCTTATTTGGCCTACTCGCATAAATGAATCTGTAAACCAGTGTGATAAAGGACAACTGTGGGGGTATGATGAAAGGTCCGCTGATGCAGCAGTCTCTACTTCTCTCGTCTTCCAGTAGTAATTATCATTTCACCCTGCCTTGCCGAGTTTTTTTCATGGCGGTAGGGGTAATCTTGCATGGCCAAGATAAAAACTATGACATTTATTGCCTACAAGAAACGCATTCCACACACTGGAATTGTGTGTGGAATCATGTGTGGAATTCCAAGTTGCAAAACAATGGGCTGATGAGATGATATCTTTTACTCACATGGTCAAAGGAACACTGAAGGGGTCATGATAATGGTTAAGAATATAAATATTGTTAATGCTCTACAAGTAGACTCAGATGGTAGATGGATTATTTTAGAAATGGAGAACTACCACTAGCAAAAATGGCTAGTTAATCTTTGTTCTTAACATAGAAGAAGCTATTGCAAAGTGGCTGCAGTACCAGTATCCCCCCAAATAAACTAGATAACATGATAAAACAAATATGGTTTAATAGTATGTATAATATGTTGACTGACGATGGTCCCTATGTAAACAATTATTAAATACAATCATTGTATTTGTAAATGATTTGAATTGATAGTTACAGCAAATATATGACTTTTCCAAAAATGTTCACCAATATATGGTCCAGTATGCACACCACTAGAATTATATAATCACCTATAACATTATATAATCACCAATTACAGATGAATGGAAATAAAATTGATAAGAAAATACAAATATAATATGGTCAAAGGCAAAATCGTTAAAAAGCCAATACTTGAAATAAGAGGGAAGACTCAATTAATATAAGATGTACTTAACATTATCTATAATTCAACCTGTTCCACGAGAAAATTTATTATATTATCCATAATTCAACTTTAGATGTACAGATAATATACACATTTTTACCCATCAAAGATGCTACTTATCTGGGGCCTACAACAAACTTGCTTGTGTAGGTTTTGCAATGACGATTAGGACTCGATCTTGCACTTGATGTGGTATTGTCCGGTCGCATTATTTTGGGATGAAGTCCAAAAGTGGATACTGAACTATAATAAAAAAGATAATTTACTAACTGTAATTTTAGGAGACTTACCGAGTAGTAGCAAATCAGATATCAGTAATATTGTAATCCTGTTTGGCAAAGCATTCATAATAAATGGGAAAATATGCACACAGGTTCAAGACCCCTTCCAGTCATGTTTTAGGATATATAAAATGCTCCGTTTGATCTAATAAATTGGCTGATGTGTTTTTTCGGCAAAATAAATTCAAATATCTTGTTAAAATCACATCTACTCCATCCCCCTCATTAAAAAGATTCAGAATCTATGAATATGCAATTTATCCCCGCCCTCAATTCAAATCTCCCGCACCCCCCACCATTCCGCAGCTCGCCTGCAGCTCCCCACCCCACTCGGCAAGTGGTAAAATAGGAGTAATTCAGCCATACATGTATGAACTGAGAACCGATTCCGAAGAAGAGCAAATTGGACAGGGTCGTGTACAAGTGGACGCATCACTCTCTGCATCATTAGAAACGCAACGGAAATAGATAACATGAGCCTTCGGCTTGACTATGTCATCAGTCAGCTAATAATGCGTTGCTAATGTTAGATAAAGCTTGGTCCCGCTGCCAGCTCTGACAACTTATCTACCTTGTAAAGATAAACACTCGGATGCACCATTAGGAAGAAACACACTTTGAACACTACAGAAAGTTTCTGTTACACCCTCCACGTCCACCTGGCCTGCAGCCAGCCAGCCTGCAGCCAGCCAGCCAGCCAATCTCTTCCTCTCCAACCCCAGCAGTATAAGAAACCTGGCTCTTCAACCACTCATCGTAGTTTGAGCCACTACTTTTGTCTCATACGCTCTGCAAATCTTTCACAGTATGTTCCCAGTGTTGTTGCTCGTTAGTCTAACTGCCTTTTCATTGTGTTTAGTATTGCCATGCTCCGGTTCATCTGGCTGCCTGCCTGCCTCACCTGCTGGTCCCTGAGCTCACTCCTTCCTCTGTTGGTGCGGCGCAGCCCGGCTCCACTATCCACCTCTACGCTGCCTGCCTGGCCTGCCATCCTCAACAAACCCCTTTTCCCTACTCTCCTTCATCCCTTGCATGTGTCCTGCAACTGGGTTCACTAGTCTCACCCTGAACAGTCTCTGGAGGAAGAGAAAGGAAAAATAAAAACCTTGGTTGACCAACATGTCGGCTCGTACTCGCTGTGTCCCCAGGAGAAATGGATGGCAGTGTCGGGCTTCAATATGAGTTTTGTGGAAAAACCCATCTGTTTTTGTGATACATTTTCAAAACGGCGCTCCTGAAAATGGCTACTGCAAACCCGTGTTTTCTCTGGATGTTTGGCTGGAACATTACCATTTTTCCAAATAAACTGCACCCACTTCTCTCAGATTTTCAGATCCTTTGGTAATATACGAAGGCTCACTGCTGTTTTTTTCCCCCCTTTTGTAAATTTGCAGCCGAAAACAAAACAAGCACCTGTCATTGTTTTGAAAGTAGTGAAACTTATAGCTGGCAAATTAACTATAAGCACACCTGACTTCTCCTCTGGCTCACACTGACAAAGTAGGTAGACATAATGATATGTAAAGAAGCACCCCCCCGTCCATTAACGGGATTGGTTCCTTAGGTTTGTGATGTATGAAATCCTGCCCGACTGAATCCGTTTTTTTTTTTGAGTCTGTCCTTGCTGCACCACAGTTTCAAAGCAGATATGCTCAGCCATGGCACCGAATACTTATTTTGCCCGATACGTCTTGTAACTTTACCCTAACACAACATGGACATGCTAACAAGGTTAAAAACTTGATTTTCATCAGAGGGGGTCTTTAATATATCTGATTTCAAAATCTATCTTAAAACACACTGGATGAAACAAAGATTAACATCTCAAACAATACTATGAAACCTGAAATTCCTGAAGGGGTGGGAATAACTAGGCCTTGGGGGAAGGATGGGACTATAAAAAAAAAAATTGCTTGTGTTATCCTTCCCTGCACTCTACAAGCACAGCGCTGCGTACGATAAGGTCATGGAGGACCAGGGGGCTGTTAGGAAGTGTAGGTGTTTTTGTGTTGCTTGATTGTGTATGCATGTGTGCAGGTGCAATCTCAGGTCTCATCATAATCAATATGCTATGCCATTGTGGAGGGTTGTGGGGTAGGCGGATAAATCTGTTTTCTGCATTTAAGCCATCCTATTGTATAGGAGCAGTGAGCAGCTGCAGTACCCGGGGACAGACTCTAGTTCTTCTTTCCATTGCCTTAGTCAGGGGCACAGACAGGCGTATTAACCCTAACATGCACGTCTTGCTGATGGTGGGAGGAAACCGACGCAACCGCAGGAAACCCACGCAGACACAGGGAGAACATGCCAACTCCACACAGAAAGGACCTGGGACGACCTGGGACGGCCTGGGGTTTGAACACAGGACCCTCTTGCTGTGAGGCAACAGTGCTAACCACTAAGCCACAGTGCCGCCCAATTAAAGGATCTGCCGCTGTTTTGGTGCCAGATACCACAGGACACTTTAAGAGGTCTTGTGCAGTCCATGCCTCAACGGGTTACCGCACTTTTAGCGGCACGAGGGGACCTACACAATATTAGGCTGGTGGTTTTAATGTTTTGGCTGACTGGTGTATGTTGTATGTTATGTTCCAAAAAAAAAAACTATAGGCAAACTGTGTTGAATCCATAGTGCAAAAAATAAATAAAATTTAAAAAAGACCAAGACATCATGACTTCCATTTTGTGACTCAGACTGTTGTAAAATCGTAACATCATTCATTCTGAAAAGGGAAGTCCTAGTCCTTGCTGAATATGGGTGTAGGAAGCATCATAACTACCTCTCAATAACACTCTGAGGTAGTATTTCTAGTCTTAGTCAAACGTTCGGCATGTTTCCTAGCAGTGATTCTGAGGCGCTTGACAAATACAGGCCTAGGTGTGTTGACAGGAGGGAAGCTGAGCAGGTGTGTGACAAGTAGATGGCTGATCGAGTGTGTGACAGAAAGGAGCCTGAACAGGGGTGTGACAGGTAGTATACCTCCATGGCAACAGAAGATTTTCTCGTCCACAATGGCCGCCACAGGGAGACAGTTGAAACAATCTGTAAAGGTCTTCCACAGCTTGATGTTGTAGCGCCTCTTACCTGAGAAGGAAATTAGTCTCCTGATTAAAGTCTTATCAGGAGTGACATAAAGGCTTGTTGCGTCATATCAGGTATACTGTGCAGATTAGGTTTTACACAACCGCAGTTCTGACCAGCTGAGAACAGCATGTGATTGATAAGGTTATGTTCCTCGACTCCAAACAGTGGGTACTGAAGGGTGTGTTTATGTGTGTTCTCGTCTTAATTACAGGTGAAAAGCACATTAATTTCTCAGGGTCTCAAAAGGCAAGACAAAAATACTGTCAGGCAATGTAACGTCTGCAGCCATTTCACTACTTACTACTGATGGCTTGTAATGTTTAGGATTAAAGAATATTTTACTTCCTGAATTAACAAATAGCTTATTGTTACACAGGATTCAAGACACTCCGGATAATATCGTCAGCTAAATTACTCGATGATGAGAGGAAATGTCAGCCTAAATTCTCCAACAGAATATGACAACCTTTTCTTTGATTTGGCCAAAATTAATGAATCCCTATGAAGAAGCTGGCCCCTGCACCACACAAGATGGAAGCAAATGTTGTTAGTACTGCGGGAAGCATGTTAGACTCCTAGACATTTAAAAGGATCCAAAACACCAGTTAGTTGGTAACCGTATTTATCTGCCATAGTGTTCTGGTCTGCACTGAATGCATATAAATATCCAAACAACCCACTGGTTAGCCCTGAATATATGTATAAGGACCAAAATAATCGCCACTTTATTTTGTAATTGTATTCTTACAACGAATAGTATTCTTACAGCGAATTTGTTCTCTGCATTTAACCCATCCTATTGTATAGGAGCAGTGGGCAGCTGCAGCGCCTGGGGACAAACTCCAGTTCTTCTTTCCATTGCCTATTAACCCTAACATGCACGTCTTGATGGTGGGAGGACACTAAAGCAGCCGGAGGAAACCCACGCATACAGGGGAGAACATGCAAACTCCACACAGAAAGGACCTGGAACGGCCTGGGGTTCGAACCCAGGACCTTCTTGGTGTGAGGCAACCGTGCTAACCAGTGGGCCACCGTGCTGCTCCGTGCCTTACGCATCAGAACAATCCACTGGTCATGTCCACTGATTTCGGCTGCCAGGAGAGATACGTACCTTTACTCTGACGTTTTTGTCAAATATCCTCAACCATTTACTCATCAATATCACTTCTCTCAAATCAGATTCAGTCCAGCAACAGGAAAAAAATCTGGCTTTCAACACGCAGACTCTAATCTGAAATGTTAATTTTTAATCTTGCTAAATCACACCAAAACACTGCCATTTTCCATGAGCAGGTTTGAAAAATGAAAATCTTTTATCCCAAAGTTTGGTTTTAGAGAGCACAATTTCAATGTCCTCAGAAGGCACTTTAGAGCGCACTGGCTGAACATATTAACTAACTATTATCTAGCCTGTGTGAGATATGTGTGTGTGTGTACAATCAGGTGACTCACACTCATCGTAGAAGCCATATATTCTGTTGATGGAGGCACATTCATGGTTTCCCCTCAACAGGAAAAAGTTCTCGGGGTATTTGACCTTGTAGGCGAGCAGCAGGCAGATGGTCTCCAGGGACTGCTTCCCTCGGTCGACGTAGTCTCCCAGAAACAGGTAGTTACTCTCGGGGGGGAAGCCCCCATACTCAAACAGCCTCAGCAGGTCATAGTACTGGCCATGAACGTCACCTGATCAGAGAAAGACAATGCTGATTACGCCGTTTGTTTCAGCTGGGTTTATGCAGACTAGCATACGTATATTCCATCCCCTTTTCATATTTTACCTGCACATCATTTCTACTTATTTAGTATTTTCTATTTTCTGTTATGATATTGGACTATACAAATAAACTTGACTTGACTTTCGCAGATAACAAATTTGAAACTTGTTCATCTTAATGACAAAGACTATTAGCCATGGACAAAATGCACAACACATACCATCTTGCTGATGAGAAAGTTTTGTTATAGAGACATAAAAGTGCACAATAACCCTGGTCTATATTCAAAGTGGAGAGAGCTTCCAGCTGCAATTCAAATCATTTTTTAAATCTATCTCCAAGGAGCAACTGCAGTGGCAGGCGTTGTAAAGAATACAGACAGGACATCAGGACAATACATGACAGACAAGGATCCCAAAACTGTGACAGTACAGGACAGTGACAATACCATATGTGCGGTTCGATGGCGGACTTAAGTCCACTAATAATCATTCAATGAATAAAAGAGTCAGTAGCAGCAGAGTACTAGTGAACAGCTCCTTTTTAATCAACATTTTTCATCAGGTAGAATCAACAGTGTAACAAATTGCCAACTGAGCGCTGAGAACTCCACAGAGCTCAGTTGGGTCACTCTTTGTTTGCTCAATTTTGTAATAATTTAGCGATGTCATTACAATGCACTTTACTCGTTTTTCTTTTTAAAGCTACCAGGTTTAGGTTTACCTCTGTGTTAAAAGGTCAGCCAGCATAACAGTGTCTATGCAGAAAACTTCTTATGATAGGCCAGTCCTCTAATCCAAAACAGCCTGGTAGGAATGTTTTGAACGAACAGTGAGGTCTAAACAGCAAACAGTTAAGCCTCACCACAGATCTTTAGCGGTGCCTCCAGCTCCAGCAGGATTGGCTGGCTGAGGAAGATCTCACGAGACTTCAAACACAGACCTCGGATCTCATTCTCTGTCAGCTGAACATTCTTACCGGGCCTGGAACCTTTCACTGAAAACCAAACAAAACCATCAGAATGACATTCAGGATACCTCCTTCATATATAGACATGATGAATATTGTCTCGTTCTTACACAAAGTTTTGCACACATGGAGACCCAGCACTCTAATGTACATTAAATGCCAAACATATCTACAGACACTTATATTGTCTTTGCATATTAATGTTCTTTTCATTTTAGCTTGTTTCCCAGTGTTACCATGAGCAACACATCCAGTCACGCCATTTCCTGGCATGTGAAAACATACTTGCCAAGTCAAGTTAACAGTCCCAAAGGGCTTTACATGCAGTGCAATGTACGACACCCCAATCCTTATTCCCTCAACTGGGATTAAGAAAAGCTGCACAAGAAACAACTTATAATGAGAACTTTATATAAGAAAAAAACAAAACAGGCAAAAAATTCTGTCCTGTGTCCAACAATGGCTCTTAATAAACCATCAAAATGTTTTACACGGGATAAAACGATAGTATTTTACTAAACACACTCCATTCGTTAGGACAATAGTATGGGGTGCTAAACAGACAAGTTATCACATGCTGCATGAGAACAGAACCCTGAAAATCCAAACCAACAGGTCTGTCAGCTAATGGGCATATATCGACTTCCGACAAATTACGTTGTGATCTAACACACTGAAATTATAAATCCCAATTTTTAAAGATGACCATGACTTAAGTAAAGGAGCAATACTGTAAAGTGAGGAGCGATATACTATGTCAGCGTCACAAAGTTGTTATGATTGCAAAAAAATTAGCAATAGCAAAATAAACGTCGAGAGGATGTGGATAATTTCTGGGAATCAGCTCGATTCTGAACACACGGGTGACTGAAACGCACCGTACTCGAATCTAGCGATTCAGGGTCGGTCCCCCGCAGCACACACGAACCCGCCATCGAGCGAGAACTTCGGCTTACGTTAGCTCAGATAGCCGCCACGTTAGCTTAAAAGAGCTAACACTCGCCGAGGACAACAGACCGAGAAGAGTACACAGCCTTACCCTCGAGAAGACGCTGTATGATGGAGTCGATGTTCAACTTATCGGCTTCAGCCATACTACCACCGTATTTCGGCCGAATTCAATAAAAAAAACAAATTTTCCCCCCAACTGAAACGCAACAGCTAGCGAGCGAGCTAGCTAAACCAGCTAGCGAGTTGGCTAAACTTGTTTTAATCGGCTACCGTTAGCCGGCCGGCTAACCTTCTTCCGCCCCGGATCAGCGACCCCGAAACGTGAGGTTGGACGCTAAAACGGTTAGGTGCGCGGCGAAATAGACCTCTACTAACGGCACTCGTCGGCATTAAAATCGCGACGAGGTGGCGTTTCTCTCCGGACTCTCGGTACCGATAGCCGCCGCCGAGCTAGCGCACGCCACACCACACCAACCCCCTCCACCGAAGAAGTCAGGGAGCGCTCGCTCACAGCGAGCCCGGACGAAAGAAGAACTCGGCTCCCGCGCTCCCATTGGTCAGGGTTCGGCCCCAGCTCGCGGCAAAGAGCGTAAACCCGCTCTGATTGGCTGACCGTACTGTCCGTCAGCCGTCAGCCCGGCCGTAAACAAGACATAACGTTAAATCGTCCTCATCTGAAACAACGCGCGTTGACCGGAATGACTCGTTCCCTTATTTACTCCTTTCCCAAATCGCGCAAACTGCTCCGGAATGTGCCCATATTTAACCAATGGCGAATTCGCGAGCTTTCGCTACGCGGCGGAAGGGCCGCCCACGGAAGTGACCAAAGACGGGGGCGGGGGGGAACTAGCTTGGCGGCTCCTCGGCGTGACGCGCAATCTGCGCGACCAACCTGCGCGGCGGAGCTGCCCATTCCCCCCTAGTTGGAAAACGGTTTGCCTTTTCAAACAAGAAAAAAAATGACGATATATCAGGTTTACCCAATCCCGTCGATTTACGCGAATAACAAAGTAGTCTAAATCACGCGGCGGAACGACCATGAAGTTGCTCCATAAGGACATTGAAAAGGACAATGCCGGGTAAGTGGAACAACGTTAGCTAGCGGCTAACCTGCCGCCTGCCTGCCATATACACACGACTCGTCCACTCAGCTGTGTTGGGGGGTCCTGCGTGTGCGCAGCAAGACTCCCGCAATAAATGGAGATGCCACCAACGTGTGGCCAACACCGCATCGACGCTGCCTGCGAAGTCGGAAATTAAATCGGCGATTTCGCCACATACCTTGGAAGTGTACCTCCCCGTGATTGCCCTGCTGTGAATGATGTTTGGAGAGAGGGTCCAACGTAAAAACAGGGGAGACAGGTTAGGACGGTTGTCGTATGAATTACGTCTCCATGGAAGATTAGTTACGATTGATTATGCAGCGTTTTCACTAATTGGGGTATATTTTAGTAAGGATAGGGTGTCATAGTCAGCGAGTCAGCGCCACCAAGCAGAGGGATGTACCACAATCCATGCTGCTCGCATCAGCAGCTTGGTGCTTCCCAAGTCTGCCCCCCCTCCTCCTTTCTGTTCAGGACACAGCCTATTACTGGATTTTCATCAATGCCTCAAATGTCTCATATCACAACATAGGATCCTGTGCTATTCACATATCTGTTTACGTGTGACCGAGCACCTTTTATTTTTCTGCATTCAGTCAGGTGACCCTGGTGCCGGAGGAGGCAGAGGATATCTGTTTACATGTAGCTGAGCTTCTTCTTCTTTTTTTTCCCAGTCAGGTGACCCTGGTGCCGGAGGAGGCAGAGGATATGTGGCACACCTACAACCTGCTCCAGGTGGGAGACAGCCTGAGAGCCTCAACCATCAGGTGAATACTTAGAGGTCACTGTTCTGTATACTTCACCACTACATGACTCCCAAATGTCACCAGACCAGCTGCAACATAGGAGCAGATTCCTGCAACACCAAAGATTTGGACAATTTTCCAGAGCTAAAAGAACAAATATTTAAAAACTTGGAAGGGCGGTGTTGTTACATTCAAAGGCTGCCATCTTTGTGCACCTGCTGTAGTCTATCAGTCAATGCCTTGTTCCTCTATTCGTTGATAATAGTCATCTGCCAGAAGTCCCAGAGTCGAGTGTTAGATTTGAGCTGATTTATTTGAGTTGCTTTTTTCATGTTTCCAGCTCTCTCTCTCGCTCGCTCTTCCCCCTTTACTTTGTGCCTTTTTCTGTCTCCATTTCTTTTTGTCTTTCTGCTTTGTTTTTCTCTCTCTCTGTCTCTCTCTCACTCTCTCTCTAAATCTTTGTCTTTCTGTTTCTCTCTCTGTTAACCTAATAGTTTGTAGAACATGGAATAACTTCCCCCTCCCCTCCACTTCTCCCTCAGGAAGGTGCAGACAGAGTCATCCACAGGGAGCGTTGGGAGCTCCAGGGTGAGGACCACCCTGACTGTGTGTGTGGAGACCATTGACTTTGACTCCCAGGCCTGCCAGCTGAGAGTGAAGGGTACCAACCTAGAGGAGAACCAGTATGTCAAGGTCAGATGGACCACCACTGGTACTCTGAATATCACAGGCTTAAATATTTACAACCCTTTTATATATTTGTGGAGCTTAAACTGAACTTCTTTAGGCCAGCTGTTTATTTACCTGCAGCTTAAACCGAGCGGCAATCTTGTTTTTTGACAGTCTTTCAGAAAAAATATTTCTCGGTCAATCTAGTAGGTTAGCCATAGATAGACATGCATGTTGAGCCCTAGGATTTAAATGCTGCCCATCTTACCCCCTCCTGTTCCTCAACTCTAATTTCTCAACACTAATTTCCCTATCTGTCTTCATTATCTTGTATGATAAAGGCAAAAACTGTCTAATAATTATCCTTTAAAAGAAAATGTATCAATGAATATCTATGGTTGACTAAAAAGTAGATGTTTAGCCCTGCAGAATTGCTGCTGAAGGTTTGAGTGACTTGCCGTACACTAATCAGTTGGCATCTGTTCTTTTACCTGGAAAGTATAAACTGAGTGTGTTATCTATCTTCTTTGTTGTCCAGATGGGGGCATACCACACCATCGAGCTGGAGCTCAACAGGAAGTTTACCCTTGCCAAAAAGAGCTGGGACAGTGTGGTGCTGGATAGGATCGGTAAGATTTCACATCAAATTCTAGTGACTCTTTGGACCGATTCTACACGACTAGTCAATTGGACCATCCTCCGCACTTCCACAGGCTCTGTACCAAGCAGGTCCACCAATACTAAAAGTACCTGCAGCTATAGTAGTGTATGGCTTAGAGGATAAAAGCCGCTCTCTCGATGTAAACTACACTGTGATTCAAGTGATCTTTGTTGTGTTTATGTTTTTTTTTTTAGTTTGATATGAATTACCAGTTGATAATTACCTGCCCCCTTTCAGAGCAGGCATGTGATGTCACCCAGAAGGCAGACGTGGCAGCTGTGGTAATGCAGGAGGGCCTGGCTAACCTGGTTCTGGTGACCCCGGCCATGACCCTGCTCCGTGCCAAAGTGGAGGTCACCATTCCACGCAAGAGGAGGGGCAGCTGCACTCAGCACGAGAAGGTATGTCCGCCCTCTGGGACAGGAAGTAGAGCATGCCCTGGAGGAAGTAGACTGCCTAGAACTGTTTTGTGACTGATGACCGCTGCTGTCGTGCCATTCATCTTGTTTCGGCTTTCTGGAAATTCAAATCCTTGTTTGTCTACTTATGAGAAGACAATTTCACCACCATCCAGAAGAAAGCTCACCAAAGACTTATTTCTAAGGCTGCTTAGGAAATTGGGAGTGTCAAGGGTTGCAATGTTACAGGTCTACAGAGATGTAATAGAAGGTGTGCTCACTTTCTTAATAACTGTATGGTATGGCGATTCTACAGCCCATGAGAAAAAACTGTTGAGTCGTGTGCACAGCTTCAAAAATAACTGGCTGTGAACTCACCATTTCTGAATTATACCATATCTGCATTCAGCGGAAAGGTTTTGAATTTCTAAAGGACTCCTCACACCCGGCAAACGTCCTATTCAATTATCTCACTTCGGGTTAAAGACTGCAGTATCAAGACCAGAACATCTCACTTCCATAATAGCACTTACCCTGCTGCAATCTGCATCCTGAACGCTTCACTGATCGTACAAGTATAGTCTCCTTAAGCACATGCACTTTGTCACTTTAAGGGACATACACGTATGGTTGCATTAACTGAATTATAATTGTACCAGTATGTTTTTGTGGACTCTCCTTGTATGTATTGTGTGGTTATATGCTTACTGTTGTTATTTCTGAGCACACAAGAACAAATTCCAGATCAACTGTAAAGTTGATATGGCAATAAATTATTGAATCTTGAATCATTTACTGTCGTTCCTGTCTCTCTTTTCTTTCACATTACTCTCTGTCTGTGTACCTGTCTGTTGCTCTTGCTTTTTCAGGCTCTGGAGAGGTTCTATGAGGCTGTGATGCAAGGGATTCTCCGTCACATCAATTTTGATGGTGAGAACAAGTTCACAAACACATAAACATATGTTAGTGCTTGGTAGTATGACCAAAAATTTGTATCACGGTATTTTTTTAAATTCTGGTGGCATCACTGTATTTTTTTACTTTTTTTTTTCCAAGACTGGACCTTTATATAGTTTTGTAGTGGCTTATTCTACTGTCAGCAGTACAACAATTATAAAAACATTTTAATATCATCATGTACATATACCAAAGGCTTTGATTACTGTAGGATTTGCTTGGCCCCACATAATGAAACCATATATGGAGGAATCAGAATGCATGAAACAACAAGTAGGTAAATAAATCATGTTATGTGTCTACAGGTTAAACAAAACACCTCTGAAATAAATATTTGACCCCTGAGCAACACACGTTTCCCGACAAAGGTGTGTTAGCAGCACCGCTAATGTTTGCTGATATCATTGATATAAACAAACATGGCGCAGCCCCTTATTCGGCTGGCTATGAAGTCAGTTTGTAGAATGCTACTACAACGCCTGCGTCTCTAAATCTGCAAGTCGGAGTTAGTTTATTAGCATGCGACATGCCCCCCAGTAGGGATGAATTAGCAACTAACCGTTTGGTGGCTGCGAACGTGGTAGCTTATATTAGTAACTGTCGACGCAGTCTGACCCGTTCCAGATTTCATGCCGTTACGACACCGGTATGGTGGTATATGAAAAGTTAATATGGTACGGGAAATTAAAAGCGGTATACCGGATGAACCAGCACTAACATACATGTAATTAAACACACATGAACACACACACACACACACACACACACACACACACACACACACACACACACACAAAATGACCGCTGTTGCAGGCATCACACAGCCTCATAGATATATATCAATGTCTTTTGTGTGGAGATGGTGTATCTTTGGGATGAGCTCTGGGGAGAAACAGCATGAATAATCTTTCCCCTTCTACGTTGTAGTGGTGAAGTGTATGCTCGTGGCCAGTCCAGGGTTCGTGAAGGACCAATTCATCACCTACCTCTTCAGAGAGGCTGTTCGACAGGACAACAAGGTCCTGCTGGAGAACAGGCCAAAGTTCATGCTGGTCCACTCCTCGTCAGGTCACAAGTACTCCCTGAAAGGTAGGGACCATCTGAGTCTTGCCACAAAACACACATACCCTGCAGAACTGATAGAACTCACTGGCCTCCTCTGTGTTTTCCAGAAATCCTGTCCGACCCAACCGTCACCAACAGGCTCTCTGACACAAAGGTGAGTGTTGTCTTTTACCTCTACTTGTCGAAAACGGGGAGCGATGTGCTAAGTGTGTTTGTGTGTGTTTCAGGCAGCAGGAGAAGTGAAGGCGCTGGAGGATTTCTATAAGATGCTGCAGAATGAACCTGACAGAGCCTTCTATGGGTATGACCCACCAGAACCACCAAACAGAACCATACAGAACCTGCAGAGTGATCATGCTGTCTCCCAGTTTACCCAGCTCTCTCTCTCTCTCTGTGCGTGTGCATGCACACGTGTGTGTTCTCAGGCTGGCTCACGTGGAGAGAGCAGCTGATGCTCTGGCCATAGACACTCTGCTGATCAGCGATAACCTTTTCAGGTAGGCACTGAGGCACACGCACACACACACACACAACACTACTCAGTGATTTGTGTCTGTGGTCTAAATGCAAAGAAGGTGGTGAGGACTTGTAATGGTAGTGGTGTCACCCAATAATTTCCTTGTTCACTGTCCTGTCAGCAGCCATTCACATACAATTATGGCTATACTTCTTTAGCCATACTTGCCTATGCCACAACATTATTGGTGTTCCAGCTGTCAGTTGGATAACTGAACTGAGGTGGTGTGATGTGGTTTCTAGAGTAGTGAAGATAGAGTCTATTGGTGGTAATACTGCCGTGTGTTGGATTGTGATTTGTGTTTGCACCCTCAGACACCAGGAGGTTGCCACCAGGAGTCGGTACGTGCGCCTGGTTGACAGTGTACGGGACAACGGAGGAAACGTCAGGTAGCAGATCGGAATTTTATCACGGAATAAATTTAATTCATCTTAATCTCTTCTCTTTATCCGTTTATATGACAATTTTTTTTTCATATGGCAGGATTTTGTTCACCCTTATGAAACACCACACTGACAGTCCTAGCCTAAATGTCATTGTAAAGTAAGCAGAGATGTCGTTTGTTCGGTGCGTTGTGTTTGGAGGCTGAAGGTGGCGTTGAAATGATAAATTGGACTGGCGCCACTCTAAATGTCTGTTTTCTATTATCAGTTGAACAGACCGGTCACTCTTTTGTTCTTTGTTTCCAGAATATTCTCCAGCCTTCATGTGTCTGGTGAACGTAAGTAGTCTCCTCTATAAATTTGATGAATAATATGTTTCTAAAAAAAAAATAAGGCCAGTATTTTATTGGCTGAAGTATAAGTAAAGCTATGTCATATTAAATTCTTGAGTGAAATGCTTGGGGTGCACAACCTCAGACCTCTAGAAGAAAAAAAAAGTGTCCTGCATGTGCTTTACCTCCAATCCCCTGCAAATCCTTCTCCTGTCGGTATGGCAGAAGTTACCCATGGTGCACTGACAAACTCACATTTGTTACATGTAATGCACTTTTAAGTCAGCGCTGACCACTGCAGGGTGTGTGCTCTGTGAGATGTTGACATGTACCTACAGACATGTAGACCTACTCCCGTATGACTGTCCTCAGAGCTGACTCAGCTGAGCGGTGTGGCGGCCATCTTGCGGTTTCCCATCGCCGACCTGTCGGATCCCGAGGACGACAGCAGCTCCGGGGAGGACTGATCACTGGCCAGAGACAGGACAGAGGACTGCTGTGAAGTGATGCGGAAAGGCAAAGACTCCCTCTACCGTCAGCCACTAAACTGCAGTGATCAAGGTCGTGTTGGTTTCAGTTAACACATTACCACGCCAACTGATCGCACACTAAATGCTTGATGTTCTCACATAATTTGATGTGGTTTCGCTCTTTGGGTTCGGACCTGGTTAGTGCTGCTGGTTCCCAGTTGCTCAGACTGCCACAAGGAGATGGAATGTAAAAATTTCTTGTTGCCAAGACTAAATTAAAATGCTCAGATTAAATTGCTGTTTATTTTAAAACGACTGTGGAGCGATTACAAGAAAAATTTGGGTTTTCTGATCTACAGTTAGCCCCCCACTTGTTATTTTTCAAGGATTTCATTTACATCCAGTGTCTGCAATTAAACAGCTGAAGCATACATGCCGTGTTGTTCATTTGTTATTGCAAATCATTCTAACTACACAGTAACTTGAGGCACGATAATAAAAAATAGACAATTTATTGTACAATAAAGATGCTCTTTAAAAATAAGTTCCTATGTGTTAAAGCCACTGCATTTTGTCAAACTAGGAATCAAGTGTGCTCAGGATTTGTTCAGTAATTTTCGAGCTCCAGAGTCGGTACTCGTCTCTCCTCTTCATCAGGCATCACTGAAATTATTACAATCTTAGTCCCAGCTACAACTAAAGTGCATTTAAACGACAGCTCGGCTCTCCTTTACTTCTTTCCTTCACACCTTCTTAAATCCTAAAATCTTGCTTCTATCAGGGATCACAGGTCTTAAAAGTGGAAGTGAGTATGCTGTAATGGGCACTGTGCATCACTGGCCAGAGCACTGGTAGCTTTTAATCCAGGCCAGATCCTCCAGAGTCCCCCAGTGTAAGTAGATGATGGAGCAGATGACCATCACGTGCATTATCTGGTGGCTGTTCCCCCAGTTGTCGAACAGACCCGGGCTGAAGCGCTCGGGGACCTGCACAATGTTAACCAGCCCTCCCACCATGGCCAGGGAGTCCATGATGAAGAAGAGACGCAGGGAGTACGGGCTGCCGACCCCGCTGCCGTACGCCCGGAACAGGAAGAGGCTGAAGCGAAACATCGCCTGCCACACAAACGCTCGCAGTCGCAGGATGTTGGTGCGGGCCGTGGTGGCGCAGTAGATCCCGTAGGCTGACAGCAAGATGTAGGCCAGCAGGGCTGCCAGTCGCACACTGGGGTAACACAGCAGGGTGATGTGGATTATGGGTAATGCCCCTGGGAGAGGATAGGGATATGGAGTTATTACAGTATCACATACACACACACACACACACACACATATATATATATATATATATATATATATATATGTATGTATGTGTGTGTCACTTGAGTCAACCCCAGTGGCGCCCCCAGAAATGTTTCATAGGGGTGGCCAAATGGGGCCACCGAAAATCTTGGGGTGGCACACCAAAACCAAAAGCCATGACGGAATTTCGGGAATTCTATGATGCTGTTGTAGTGTACTGTATAGGCTAGTTGAAAACTTGTCAATATGAGAGTTAAGAAAAATATACATTATTGATTTAAATGAACAGCACCTAATGTAAAATATCAGATAGAAGCATATTCTGCATAATCAGAAGCATATTCTGCATATGCGACTCGTGGCTGGGGGGGGCCAGCGGGGGGGGGCAGGGATAGTATCAGGGTGGCCGTGGCCAGCCTTGGCCACCCCTTGGGGGCGCCCCTTGACCCTGATTAGGATCAGTATACTGCTCCAACAATAACCATCAGTACACACATCTACACACCTTACACGCCTGATATGTAATGGTAAATGTTTTAACTCAATTTGCTTTTGTGTAAAGTCTGTTACTCTAGGTGTTATGTTTTAATGTGTTGACTAACTAGGGTGTGATTGATTGGTTGATTGGTTAGTTGATTGATTTATGGAGTGACACTCAGTCAGTTTGGACTTAATGCTCCCATGTGCAGAGCATGGGTGGGAGATAAAGCTGAACGTCAGAGCAGGAGAATGAGAGAATAACCTCTGGTTTGTGGTCATCTAGTCTGAGAGGCGTTTACCTCGCTAGTAACAACAGCATGACAACAGCCATGTGGGGAGGAAACTCCATTTAAAAGCCAAACTGGACCAGGAATTGTCCCATTTGAACCTGTTCAGTACCGGAACCAGCCAGCACGGCGGTGTGAGTGAGGGGCGTGGTCAGGGGGACGTACCCAGAGTGTTGACCAGACAGACGCCGAACATGTCCACAGACAGCAGGGTGTCGTAGACGTGCTCCCCCCCGACGTGGTTCATGAAGACGTGGTAGAGGACGGAGCCCAGCGTGGGGGACAGACAGGCCAGATAATGGACCACACAGATCCACCCGCTCTCCACCTCCTCCCAGGGAATGCTGAAGGGCAACACCACCAGGAAGAAGAAGAAAGGAATACCTGTGGAAGAGAGAGACAGAGGGGGAGGGGGGTGAGGAGCGTTAGTATATTGTGAATTTGTATGTTTACTTTGGGTCCTTTTTTCATACTCAGATCTGAGTTTACGACTAAAAACCCGTTATGTTATATGTCCTGAGTGGATTTCAGGGATAAATGAAACTCATCAAACTCCTTTCAAAGTCGGCGCCCCCCCCCCCGGTAACTCGAGGCTCGGCTCGGCTCGGCTCGAATATGGCCCATTAGGAAGCTCTCTGTGCCTTCCCCTTCTGTTTCATTATCACATTATAAACATGCCCACAAGGATCTTACAAGAGCCAGGTTTTTGCCGTCTGACCTACAGGC
>NC_079227.1:7601959-7629459 GCF_029633865.1 Lampris incognitus
GTAGTGGTAGCAGCAGCAGCAGTAGTAGTAGCAGCAGCAGCAGTAGTAGTAGTAGTAGTAGTAGCAGTAGTAGTAGTAATAGTGGTAGTAGCAGTAGCAGCAGCAGTAGTAGTAGCAGCAGCAATAGTAGTAGTAGTAGTAGTAGTATTAGTAGTAGTAGCAGTAGATTCATCACCATTCATATCATCATCCATTACCATATCAGTGCAAAAACCTCAAGTGACAGGTCATCCATCTTAAAAAGAATGTAAATAGAAACAAAACAATTTGCCCCAAATACATTTTCTGGATGGTTTTATTCATTCAAAAACTGTCCAAAAATTGACAGGTGTTTGCCACAGGTCTTAAAAACCCCTCCCCCAAAACACGTAAAATAAATGAGACTGATCAGACGAACGGATTCAAGACCACACACTGGAGGTCCGGTAGAGAACAGACACTGGAGCAACAAGTCAGTCCATAAAAAACACAACATTCTCTAAAACAAGCTACAAACCACAAAAAGAAGTGTTTTAGTCGTAGAAATACTTCATGTGAACAGAAGAAAAATAAACAAACTGGGTCATAACACAATCTCATATCGTACAAAACGCAGAACAAACAAAATATAATATACATCAGCAAAAATAAAATAAAATAAAACGGTTTCGGAGGGACGGTGGAGACGGCCTCGGCCGGCCGGATCGGCCCGCCAGAGGGAAAGGAACCAGTTCCAGGGCGAGCGGGCGGGATCATTCAAGACATGGAGACGCCCACCTTGACGTCCTCTAGTTCCCAAAGAAGCCGCTCAGGTCGTATTTACTCTCCTTTGCCCCTGGTGGAACATGTCAGAAAACACACAACGCTGACCGACAATCTGAAATGAAGTAACACTCACGCTCAGTAATGATTATTTTCTAAGTTTTGTTTTTTTGGGGGGGTTTTTTTTTGCAGCTACAATCCAAAAAATGAACCCAAATGTCTTGGTATGCTCCATCACTCATGTATTTAATGCCAGGTGCACACGTACGCGGGGATTTTTGAAAACGGGGCCTTTCCTCCTTCGTTCTAAAAAAGAAAAAGAAACTTGTCCGTACAAACACTGTTTAAAACACACCTCCATCCAAATGAAAACACACAAACTCACTACGCAACACAATGGATGCGCTGTCAGGAGCATGCCAAACAAACACCGCAACCCTAAAGCCGTGTTGGCCAACCAGAAGCCTGGAAAAACACCAACAACGGGCCAAAAACTCTGTTTTCGCATCAACACTGAAGACGGAGTTTCTGAAAACCTTCACCCTGGCAGCAGTTTCCCAAAAGGTCTCGTTTTCAGGGACCTGGAACGCAGTTTGCGTGTGGATGAAAAGCCAAAACGCATAGAAAAAAAACCCCTATGTTTTCAAAAATACCCACGTACGTGTGGCCAAGGAGCGAGACAATAACTGATCCGTGAATACGTAAGTTATGACTTTTGGAGTTGTTTATGCTAACAATGACTTTATCTGACGTCTTCATCATAGCAGCCCAATGCGGAGGACGGCAGCTAGGGGGCGAGGTTGACGAGGATGTGAGGTTGTGTGGAACAAGCAGATATGACAGAACAAGACCTCTACCAACAGACAGTACACCGTCGCTAACTAAAACTCAGGTTCCCTCCAATATCCAAACCGCTTGTCCTACTCAGGGTCGCGTGATGCTGGAGCCTATCCCAGCAGTCATTGGGCGGCAGGTGGGGAGACACCCTGGACAGGCCGCCAGGCCATCACAGGGCCGACACACACACACCTAGGGACAATTAAGTACGGCTGATTCACCTGACCTACGTGTCTTTGGACTGTGGGAGGAAACCGGAGCCCCCGGAGGAAACCCACGCAGACACGGGGAGAACATGCAAACTCCACACAGAGGACGACCCGGGATAACCCACCAAGGTTGGACTACCCCGGGGCTCGAACCTTCTTGCTGTGAGAAAACGCAGGTTCATCCAATTTAGAAAAAAAAACATTTTATCGTTGGGAGCTGACACAACCACACTGGGGATTCTGGGTCATTCTGAATGACTCTGTGAGACTCAGAGTGGTCACACACCACTTATATGGCCACGATCACTACAGGAGTCAGTAGCAAAATAAAAACAACAATCTTCAGGAAATTAGACTTTAGGTAGCATGTCTTTAATAGCTAACGGCAGGCTTTCCGAACCCTGGGGTCGCGACCCCAAGTGGGGTTGCCTGACAGCTCTAGTAATTGATCAGTACAAATAATTATTATTACAATAATAACAACACCACACACAATTTAAAACAACTAAAGGTATGAACGTTTACTTGCAACATAGTATCACAAACTACTACTTGAACAAAAACAAATTAATTTTGGCAAAAAGTGTATTTTGAATGTCTGGGGTCACTAGAGGTTTGTACAGTGGAGTCACGAGCCAAAACAGGTTGGGGAACCAGTGGCTAACGGTCCGAATCCTCATGTCATCGACAGGAAGTATCTCGACTCTAAACAGCAGCTCGTGAGAGTGGCTACTGACTGAACACGGTGTGGGTAAAGACGACACCTGAGAGTTCACCCATCGAAAACTGACGGCTGAATGACAAATCTGGACAACCCTTTTTGGCAAAAGGCTAAATGTACTTTTGGACTAAAGCTGTGAGTTTTACTACAGACGCGATATTTTCTCTTCATGTCAACTCTGATTTGGATTTGGTCAGACCAGCGTAGATATAGATGGGACTAGACCGGGTCAGCCCACGTGGACGGGTTGTTACCTTTACCCGTCTCCGCCTCGGGGTGGAAGTGAAGCTTCAGGTGCTGCTGGATGTGGATCTGCTGAGGCGGTTGTTGTGGCAACAGGCTGTCATGTTGCTCCGGCAGCAGAGGCGGGGCTTGTGTTTGGGAGGCGGGCACGGATGCCAGTGAGCGGCCGGTAGGCGGGGCCTCTGTTCCCGCCGCAGGAGCCTCCTCGGGGGGGAGGGAGGGGACCACCGGCACATAGGAGGGGAGGGCCAGGGAGGGGGGCAGGGTGGGAGCTTCAGGAAATACAACAACTGAAGGAGAGAGAGAGAGGATGGGGAGAACAATAAGGGTAAAGGTTTTTAAGGAGTTAAGAGGTGGACAATAAAACTCGTTAGAAACCGTCTCTACTGGTTACTGGTTAGCAGCTAAACTGTGATACTGAAGTATTTCAGTTTGAAACCGCTGATGGAAAGTGTTTGTGGACGGTTACAGTACCTTCAGACTGTGCGTGTCCATTGATGTAACCTCGGTTTCCTGTAGGAGATGGAAGCGACATGAACTGAACTTTCTACAGACACAACAGACAGTCAGACCTCACCTGTCTCTGAATTACCCCGGCTGGACAACAACATTCCAAAATGAGACCAACTGTATTTCCATCGAGGTACATTTATTCAAATCCCCCCCCCCCCATTTTCTCCCCAGGTGTACTTGGCCAATTACCCCACTCTTCCGAGCCGTCCCGGTCGCTGCTCCGCCCCCCTCTGCTGATCCGGGGGAGGGCTGCAGACTACCACATGCCTCCTCCCATACATGTGGAGTCGCCAGCCGCTTCCTTTCACCTGACAGTGAGGAGTTTCACCAGGGGGACGTAGCGCGTGGGAGGGTCACGCTATTCCCCCCAGTTCCTCCTCCCCCCCAAACAGGTGCCCTGACTGACCAAAGGAGGCGCTAGTGCAGTGACCAGGAGACACACCCACATCCGGCTTCCCACCCGCAGACACGGCCAATTGTGTCTGTAAGGACGCCCGACCAAGCCGGGGGTAACCCGGGGATTCGACCTGGCGATCCCCGTGTTGGTAGGCAACGGAATAGACCGCTACGCTACCCGGACGCCCCATTTTTATGCAAATTTTGAAATTAGGGACAAGGATTCATGTAATTACCAAGATATAAAATTGAATTCAGCACAAATGTTTTTGAAAGGCAAAAGAATTCTTGTCGAACTTTTCCACTTTTCTCTGGAACGTTTCTGAGGTGAATGTTTGAGGAAGAACGGCTCAGGTTCTTCGGTTAATTGTTAAAAATGAAAAGCACTCTTCCCCAATGGGAGACGAACCGTAAGACTGTCCCACCGTCTCGGGCTGCAGGGGGAGCGGCTCGTACGGCAGACTGGCTGATTGACCGGCTGTTTCTGATGGACACAAGACAGACAAGCAGTCGGGGTAGCAGCAGTAACAATACAAACTAGTGGAAGTATCAAAGGAAGACTATTAAAGATTCGACTTCATTACTACCATGCTGTCCAGCAAGGGGCGGCAACTCGTAGGGTCCCACGTTACCTTAAGAGGTTAAAGGTTAAAGGTTAGAGGGCGGGGCTTGCCAAGCTTCAACAGCTGCATTAGCAACGGTATTACTTGTAAGATCGTCGTATTACTCACACATAACGACACAACTAGTGCATGGGGACGACATAACGGCAAAAATAAATACGACCACATAAGGAATAATAAGTAAAGCAATAAACCATGAGAGCTCATTTTGAGAAAATCTTTTTCTACAATTTTACTTGAAATTTCTAGAACTTTCTCAAAGTTTCTCAAGTCTTCATCTTCCTTAGTAATCCAGCCTTTATTGCTGCTCGGTGAGGAACGGCGCTGACCCGAACCCGCTTCACCGCTACGGGAGACACGGTGACCGGCAGGAGAAATAACTCAAAAAAAGAAAAACATTACGTAAAATACCGTATTTCCCAGCAGATTTCATCTGGCCCCCGAGGCCGTGACCGTCTGGCAAGTAGGGCACTTCGGCTCCACCTTAAAAAAGATGTCCCCAACCCACCAAACACACATGAATAGTGGAAATAATGATGTTGCGAAACGACCAAAATCAGCTGCTCATGATCACAAAACTGTTTGCTAAACCTCAGCAGATTTGTATGTGGATGTACTGACAGCTTAACGCTTCAGAGACACACACACCTGCAGTATATCTACTTCCTGTGTAAGCAGCGTAACAAAGCCCGGCATGTATCCTGGTGTTTGTGTGTGTGTGTGTGTGTGTGTGTGTGTGTGTAGGGGCACTCTACAAACTGTAATTTGCCTTGTTGAGCAGGAGAGACAGTCTGCCATGTATTTCAGCCTGATGGACACATGGTAATAAAGTACACAGGCCTTAGGGAACAATTCCACAAAGAAGAAAGATAATGTTCTTACCGTATGTTCCAGCGGAGCTAATTTGTGATCCCAGACCCATGGGCTGGGCTTCATAAGGCGATCCTCCATAACCTGTCAGAGAATAAGACACGGCGTTTCTCCAGGTCCTGCCTCCCAAAGTGACTGCTGCTTTGTCAAATACAGAGTCAAGATGAGCTCTCCTCCTATCACGGGTCAGTCTAAACCTCAACAGGGTAAACACGCGAGTCTAAACCTCAACAGGGTAAACACACGAGGCTGAATTACCTCTCAGTACATGTAAGTGTGACTGCCGGCGATCGTCTTCATTCAGATGAAAGCTGGATCTTCCGCTTCAGCTTGATCCACAGAGGACAC
Source organism: Lampris incognitus (assembly GCF_029633865.1). Taxonomy (NCBI): domain Eukaryota; kingdom Metazoa; phylum Chordata; class Actinopteri; order Lampriformes; family Lampridae; genus Lampris; species Lampris incognitus. The sequence continues at coordinate 7,607,461 of NC_079227.1, forward strand.
TTCTGAGTGTGGGATCTGGATTTGTGGAATGTTCCTAAAAATACTTTGTCCTCACCTCAGCATAACATGAACCTGGTTTACAGTTACCCCAACCACACCTGTCCTCCAATTCCCTTCCCTTTACCCCTCTTTTGACTCATCCAGGATGTTATATGGTAATTGCTCTTGGCGGGTGTTGGCTGTCAGAGGATGTAGAGACGGTTGCACCGGTTGGTGTACCAGTCAGTGTGTTTACGTGCACTGTGAAGTCGCGCTACGGTTATAGCTCGATGAGGCCATGCAACTGGACTACTGTCGTTGTCCTGGTATACAAGAGCCAGGGAGAATCGATTTACTGATGGAAGTATGTCCGACCCTGGTACGGTAGGAGGCGATATGCCCCCTTTCAGCTGGTTGCTACTGGACCTTCTTCCGGTTGGCCTATTGCGTCACATACCAAACCAGCGACAAGTCAGCAGGCGGCGGGCGGGTTCCATGTGGAGCGGTGAAGACATGGACAACGTTAGAGCGCTGCGCATTTCGCAGTACTCTCCGCATTACTTCTGGTACAAATGAGATGCACACCGTCCCTGGTGCCAACACAACATGACGTTTGTCTCCTCGTCTGTCCCGAGATGCGCGGTTCTCGCTCTAGCACTCGCCATGTCGATACCGTTGACACCACGCTGTTCGACTTCCAGGTGAAAGACCGCCGCAGAGAACGCCTACACCAGTTCGGAGCCGATTGAAGCGTGTACATGCCAGAGGAAATCGAACCCCGACCGCATTATCTAGGTGTGTTAGTCCGACTTCGAGAAATTCCATTTAGTACGACTTCAGTCGCACTAACACGTTTGTCCAGTTTTAGCCGGACTAACACAATAAATCCACTTTTTCTGACATCACGTAAATGTAGTCAGTGTGTCAATCACACCGACACCCGATTTCCATTTGTTACTGTGGCGTTCATGCCAACAAAGCCACACGAGCCACCTCTAACATTGCTCATACTTGGATCTGCATTCATATTGATATTTTTACTTCTCGTGCTCGTATTTGGTTTTTGACGTCTAACCTTATTTAAAGTCCTCTTGCTGTGCACATGTCAAATTCAGATCCCTTGTGTGTGGTCACGCTTAGCCAGTAAAAACTGACGGTGTGAAGGCGAGAGAGAGGCAAGCAGGGAGAGGAGGTGAGGACCAGCAGCGTAACGGGTCAGCGCCAGGCCCCAATGCCGGATGGTCAAAGCGGGGCCCGGCCTGCCCATCACAATGACACGTGACATACCGTCATGTCAGTAGTGAATGAAATGACCATCCATCCATCCATCAATCCATCATCCAAGCCGCTTGTCCCAATCAGGGTCGCAGCACGCTGGAGCCTATCCCAGCAGTCAATGGGCGGCAGGCGGGGCGACACCCTGGACAGGCCGCCAGGCCACCACAGGGCTCACACATTCACACCCAGGGACAGTTTAGTACGGCCGAGTCACCTGACCTACGTGTCTTTGGACTGTGGGAGGAAACCCACGCAGACACGGGGAGAACATGCAAACTCCACACACAGGATGACCCCGGATGACCCCCGAGGCTGGACAACCCCGGGGTTCAAACCTAGGACCTTCTTGCTGTGAGGCAACCGCGCTAACCACTGCTAAAATGACCAGCAACAGTGAAATATACTGATGCACTAAATGAAATCATCAGAATCCGTTCCGATTCTGGTTCTGATCTACTAGGAAAAAAGACCGCCGCGCTAGATGAAAACATTATCGGTGACCGTGCACCCGCATATAGACATTATTCATGCCTGCGCATAGGCCTTGTGAACACAAAACGCAAGTGTGTATGTTGATATTAGTCAAATAATTGATAAATAAGTTCTATCTAATTCATAGTCACACTCTCCGGGCTTTTCTCTGTGTGAAGTCATCTATACTACTGTGTAGTACGCGGTAGTACACATATCCATTATTACACGTGGGCACACTTTGCTCACCCCCCCCCTTTTTTTTCTCCCTGACTGTACTTGGCCAATTACCCCACTCTTGCTGCTCCACCCCCTTGGCCGATTCGGGGAGGGCTGCAGACTACCACATGCCTCCTCCGACATATGTGGAGTCACCAGACGCTTCTTTTCACCTGACAGTGAGGCGTTTCACCAGGGGGACGCAGCGCGTGGGAGGATCACGCTATTCCCCCCCAGTTCCCCCTCCCTCCCCTGAACAGGTGCCCCGACCGGCCAGAGGAGGCACTAGTGCAGCGACCAGGACACATACCCACATCCGGCTTCCCACCCACAGACATGGCCAAATGTGTCTGGAGGGACGCCCGACCAAGCCGGAGGTAACGGGGGATTCGAACCGGCGATCCCCATGTTGGTAGGCAACGAAATAGACCACCACGCCACCCGGACACCCCACTTTGCACATTTTTGAACGTACTGTACACGTAGACTCAGTGCTCGAGATCTTTGATACGGCAGTGGCGAGATAAAGCGGGGGTCCATGTGAGCGGCTCCTAAACTGTTGCGGGCCCCAATGCAGCTGTGTTACCTGCATGTATGGTAATGTCATCACTGTCCAGGACCGAGTTTAAGAGAAGAGAGAGAGAGAGGAGGTAGAATAGGATTTGAGTTGGTGTCTTACCATAATTACCAGCCGCTCTAGCATCAGGGCCGAGAGCCAGAGGTTGACCACCATAAGGCTGTCCTCCATAGCCTGAAGAGAGGCAGACAGGAGGATTTACGCTCTCAAGCAGCTTCACCCCCATCATGGTCTGGTCACAGTATTATTTGTAGTTTTTTTTTTAATATATTAATATCAAAAAGTAAATCTACTGTTAGAGACAAACACACTGAGACGAGCGTTCTGTGTATAAGTTAAAACAACATTAAAAACCGCCAGGGTTGTGTTATGGGTTTTTCTCCCACTGAGGTTGTCTTAGTAAAATAGTTTACTGTCAGCACCAAACATTTAAAGCTCCCATCCAATGAAAATCCTGTTTTCCAGTCTCACTGCATTTTCTTTTTTTAACAGAGGATTTGTTAATGAAAAGTTGCTCAAATATTAAAACTGTTGTTGTGAAAATATGACAAAAAGCCTCTTAAGAAACTCCCCTCTGGTTTTCAACATAATTAAACTGTCTGAGAAAACCAGTCTGCTTCTGATGATAGACGTCATTATCTAGTGCCCAGATGTGATTTGCTGATCTGTTTTCAAATAGTTTCCAGGCAACAAACATCATGCATGTTAGCGAGCTCGCTAGCTATCAATAAAGGGTCTTGTGAACTCAACCTCCTGAGAACTGGCTGTGTTCAGAGAGGGGGCGCTTAAACAGTTATAACATAGTAAATGATGCTCGTGAAGCTTAAAAAATGGACACTCCTGACATTAATATCCATCCATTATCCAAACTGCTTATCCTGCTCTCAGGGTCGCTGGAGCCTATCCCAGCAGTCACTGGGTGGCAGGCGGGGAGACCCCCTGGACAGGACGCCAGGCCATCACACACACACACACAGACCCACATACACACACACACACATACACACACACGTTCACACCTAGGGACAAATTAGTACAGCTGATTCACCTGACCTACATGTCTTTGGACTGTGGGAGGAAACCAGAGCACCTGGAGGAAACCCACAGGGAGAACATGCAAACTCCACACAGAGGACGACTCCCAAGGTTGGATTACCCCGGGGCTCGAACCCGGGACCTTCTTGCTGTGAGGCGACTGCGCTAACCACTGTGTCACCGTAGAATACAGTACCTAACATTAATATTGCACAATAAAACTTGTCTGACTGAATTCAAAGTCATTGGACTGGATCTTTCATGATCCCAATGTAGAACTCGCAAAGTGAAATCTCTCAGTCTACTGGCCTTAATTACAGCAGATGAGAATGACAGCAACTTATTAACATTCACACACCTGAACACAAACATAAGAGACTGAAAAGACATGTGAGGTAACGCACCATATTTACCAGCTGGTTCACCGCCCGGCCCATAGGGGGCTCCACCAGGAGCTGAGTGTGATTAAAACACGGTTCAAGTCATCAGGTTGGACACACAAATACACACACATTCATGAATATGTAACACATTGCTGCAGCACTAAGCCACAGCCCCACAAAACACGCACAGGATCATTTACGTAGTTCACATAATCCATATAGTCATACTAAGAGCAGGTCTAGCAAACTGTGGACTTACTGTATTTTCCTGCACCGAACGGCCCCAGAGAGACGGGCTGACCGCCAAACTGCAACCCACCAATGCCTGAGTGCCCATAGGAGAGACCAGACAATATCAACAAGATAATCATTGCCACAAAATTACATCTGCCCGGTCATCTGATATGTCCCCTCATGCTCAGCTAGTAAATCTTCAGGACTGTGTCTTTAAAGATGTTGACGTACATATGAAATGAGGCCAGTAACACAGGGACAGACTCACCGTACTTGGTTGGAGATTTCTCTGGTGCCATTCCGAAGTGCTGACCTCCGTAAGGCAAACCACCCATCCCTGAGACAGCAGAGCTGGGTGAGACTAGCATTCATTTATATATGTACACATTGTGTAAAACCAGGTTAAATCAAGATAAACCTCCCTACCACCATACATGCTGCCCGGTTTTACATTTGGACTGAAACCAGCGGGTTGAGGCTCAAACTGACTGCTTCCTGTTTGAGGAAAGAAAAAAAAGACATATCAGATTCATATCTCTTGTTGTGTCGTCTCGCAGGGCAATGGTACGACAGTCTGACCACCCGCCATGCTTATAATCTGATTTACACGGTAATCAGGAAAAGTGCAAGGGAGTAATGTTAACATGCCCAGGACTGACCTTCACCATCTCTCCTGAATAAAGAACAAAAGTGGGTTTTTTTTTTTTTTTTTGCTGCTGTCTGAAATTGTGGAGTTGCTCTCAATGGATGCTGGGGGTTATTTTTTACATATTTGCAGTTGGACATCTGGCTTAAGTATTTTATTTGCTCTGCGTTATCCTTTTATTGCCACTTTTTATAGTGTTTGTTATTTTAACATTCATTTATATTTATTTTATTAAGGTTTAAATATTCATTTGACTTTATTTTTCCGTCATTATAATCTTTATACCGGAGCACTTTCATTAATGTAACGCACACTGCATTGCATTTTGATGTGCAAAGTGTGAGGGATAAATACATTTTGAATGTGCTGTCATCTGTGTGGAACAGGACACTCCTGTTAAAGTCATTTTTACTTCCAAAGAGGCGTTATCCTGGTTTAATATAGGCCAGCGGTGGCTAACCATGTGCCATGGAGAGCCATGTGTATGCAGATTTTCATCAATCGTTACTATGGGCAAATTTGTTCTTACACACCCATGGAATTTTTTAGCCCTCAATATTGTCTGCCAGTCTGCATCAAGGCATAATGGTTATTTGTAATTCCTTCCTCCCAACATCTATTGTCTACCTCTTGCAATGAGCAATCACCCAGGCCTGCAAAGACATCAGTGTTAGCCAATCGGTGTCTAAATTCAGGGGTTACCCAGGCTCTACAGTGGTCTCTGAGACAAACATCAGGGCTAAAAAATCCCATGGGTGTGTACGCACGAATTTGCCCATAGTAATGATTGATACATGAGGCCCCAGGTGATTTCACTGATACATTCTTCCTCTTTGGTTGAAGGGTTGCTAAACAGTGAAATCACCTGGTGTGGAGTCCGGCTGGAATGAAAACCTGCATACACATGGCTCTCCATGGCACATGGTTAGCCACCCCTGATATAGGTCAACAAAAAGATCTGATGATCTGACCTTCCAAAATGTTTATTATCCGATTCTATGGTCTTACCGTCCAAACCAGCAGAAACGATTGGGGCTCCGTTATATGGGAGTTGTCCGGCTGTACCTTCAGAAAAAACGTTTCATAAATATGACATCAGACAGTATCGTTGATCTCTGAAACGTTTTACGACTTCACCGTACAGGAACTGGGAGGCTCACCGAATTTTCCCGTTCTGAAGTCACCTCCATATCCACCGGCACCGAGCTGACCTGAAAACAACCAGCCAGATGATCAGACGAACGCACCGAAGGCCCGGCCCACTGACGGTGACACTACTCAATATTTGGCTTACCTGCTCTGCCGTCAACGGAACCTTTTCCTTGGCCAAGACCTGAGAGAGAAACTGTTGGTTTTTACTTTGATTCACAGACCAACACCTCTGAAAAAGTACTGCATTAGAAAACCCTGTGACATAATGAGAGGAGTTACATCATGGGATATGCTTTTGGTCCAGGGTGTGAGTGGTCGCTGTGTTTTCTTACCTGCATGCTCGGGTAGAGTAGCAGCCCCATAGCCTGCAAGGAACAAGGACAACACTCATTACTCACAGAGCTCGAACCAGACAGAGGGACTAAAACCATGGTTGTCCTCTTTTCATAGACACAACCACCGATATCCATTCAGACTCACCTGAGACAGACCTGCCAGTCTCTCCTAGTCCAGCTTTATTTGAGACAAGGCGCTGGTTAGGAGGTTAACAGACTAATCTACAGGTCCAGCAGAACCACTGAGGAAGTCAAAATGACCAATATTTATGCTTTCCTCAAATATAACATGACTAGTATATATTGTGATTTACTACTACTACTACTACTTTCGGCTGCTCCCGTTAGAGGTCGCCACAGCAGATCATCTGTTTCAATCTCTCCCTGTCCTCTGCATCGTCCTCTCTCATGCCAGCCACCTGCATGTCCTCCCTCACCACATCCATAAACCTCCTCTTTGGCCTTCCTCTTCTCCTCTTCCCTGGCAGCTCCATATTCAGCATCCTTCTCCCAATATACCCAGCATCTCTCTTCCACACATGTCCAAGCCATCTAAATCTTGTCTCTCTTGCTTTGTCTCCAAACCGTCCAACCTGAGCTGTCCCTCTAATATAATCATTCCTAATCCTGTCCTTCTTCGTCACTCCCAATGAAAATTGGCAACTGCCACCTCCAGCTCTGCCTTCTATCTTTTCATCAGTGCCACTGTCTCCAAACCATTTAACATAGCTGGTCTCACAACCATCTTGTAAACCTTCCCTTTTAACTCTTGCTGGCACCCTTCTGTCACAAATCACTCCTGACACTCCACCCACTCCACCCTGCCTGCACTCTCTTCTTCACCTCTCCCCATTACTTTGAAGAGCTGACCCCAAGTATTTAAACTCATATACTTTCGCCACCTCTACTCCTTGTATCCTCACCATTCTACTGTCCTCCCTCTCACTCACACATATGTATTCTTTCTTGCTCCTACTGGCTTTCAATCCTCTTCTCTCCAGTGTCTTGATGCATGCTCAATAATCCAGGTAAGAAAATCGAATCAGTTCATCTGGATATGTTTCTTGACAGATACGTTTTACCATTCAACTAAGTGACGTCTTCAGTCTAAACTGACTGCAGGTATCCCCACCCTTACAAACAATACAGCTGCACAACGACCAAAACCAACGACCAATTTCATATGCAAATATGGGAACACATGGCCATTGAAACTCCATTAACTAGAGTTTCAACAGCCATGTGTTCTATTCACACACACTATTGGCCACTCTTTCAAGGATGAGGATGTGCACATTCTTGATAGGGAGGAACATTGGTTTGAATGGGGAGTCAAAGAGGCCATCTATGTGAAGAGGGAACGACCGTCCCAGACCCGGGGGGGGGGGGGCGGCTAAGAGTACATCTGTCGCCATCTTACAATACTGTGATTGCAGGCATTCCCAAATCCTCTGTGAACAGTACACACGGCCATTGACGCTGTAGTTAATGGTCACACCTATATTTGCATATGAAACTGGTCGTTGGTTTCGGTCGTTATGCAGTTTATAAGGGTGGGGATACCTGCAGTCAGTTTAGACTGTAGAGGTCACTTGATGAGTGATGAAACGTGTGTTTCAATAAACAGTGTCCAGACGAACTGATTAAACCGTCATTGATCTTCTCCCCAGTGCATACCTCCACCTCTCCAGGCTCTCCTCAACCTGCTCCTACTCTCGCTAAAGATCTAGTATACTAGTATATATAGTGTATATATAGCTAATAGTATATATTATGATCTTCTTCTTTCGATTTGTTCCCTGTTTTTCAGAGGTCGCCACAGCAGTTTCTATCAATACCCTGTGAGGACACAGTATCAATGGCGGTCGTTGCTAACCCGGGCCTCGACCGATCTGGTATGATCTTGTCAATCTGCATACTGATTTGGCAAAATTTAACGTCGGACGCCCTTCCTGACACAACCACTAACCTTATGGAGGGGGGCACAGGTAAAGTGCTGGACGCCATCCCAGTATTCATGGACTTGCGCCCATGCCTGTCACCATTACTAGTATATATTGTGATGTGACTAGTCAACAGAAGCAGGAGTTGTTGAGACGTACTAATTATAACAAAGTAAATGACTCCACCACAGCTGCAGTTATCTAGCGACCACGCAGACTGAAATCTGCTGAAGATGGCACAAACCGGCAGACGTCAGTAAATGTGTGGTGCATCCACCGCCTTTCTGTGTATTAGTTTAACGTGTCTATTTTGATTTGTGATCGTTTCCACATCACTTAATGGCAGAAAGCAGCAACTCTTACATTACATATGGCCTCTTCAAGACATTACTTAGTCTGGAATAATTTGTGGGTAAATTAACAGAGACCCAGATGACTGATAGTTTACAAGTTTAATTCAGTGGTGTTAAATGTCTGTCACTCACCTTTTGATGACGTGCCTCTGTAGGGACTTCCAGCTCCAAGGTAGACCCCCTGACCATAACCTGAGAGGGACATTAAACCACTGAGTACTCATACTGGGTCTAATACTGGGTAGCATCTACTCTTTAAGTCCACCACCGCAGCAAACAATGTTCTCAGTTCAAACACCCCAGACAGTATTCTTAAAGGAACTCTGTTTTCCCATCCCGTGTTTTTTTTTTGTTGGGGGATTTCGCCCCCTTTTTCTCCGCAATTGTATCTGGCCAATTACCCCACTCTTCCCGAGCCATCCCGGTCGCTGCTCCACCCCCTCTGCCGATACAGGTGGAGTCGCCAGCCGCTTCTTTTCACCTGACAGTGAGGAGTTTCACCAGGGGGACGTAGCACGTGGGAGGATCATGCTATTCACCCCAGTTCCCCCTCCCCCCTGAACAGGCGTCCTGACCGACCAGAGGAGGCGCTAGTGCAGCGACCAGGACACATACCCACATCCGGCTTCCCACCCGCAGCTGTAGGGATGCCCGACCAAGCCGGAGGTAACACGGGGAGTCGAACCGGAGATCCGCGTGTTGGTAGGCAACAGAATAGGCCGCCATGCCACCCGGATGCCCCCCTCTGTTTATTTCAAACAGCTGACACCAAGTCGTTAAAACATGACTATATAATAACCAGTTTTTAAGAATGTCACAAAGATGTTGCGTCATTCTTCGTTGACAAATCTGTCTTTCTTCTGAATGGTGGACCTGAACTAGCTCAGACACATAATGGTTTCCATCGTGTCAAAAGGGAAAGTATCAGCTGTTGGTCCTGACAGCAAACAACATAAAGAGGACGGCAGCAGTGGAGGGACACTCGTGTCATGAACACACAAAAGTAGAGACACTGAGTAATGCTGGACTAGGTAATGCACATTTTGTTAATTTTAAACTTTTGTTACAACTTCGACAGATATCTATTACTACTACTACTATTGGCTGCTCCTGTTAGGGGTCGCCACAGCAGGTCATCCGTTTCCATCTCTTCCTGTCTTCTGCATCTTCTCAACTTCAACAGACATGACTATGCATAATTTTGGAATAATTATTGGAAGGTAGTCAATAACGGATGTAGTGAGAGGTGCTCTTTTTTACCCCTATATATTTTTACATTTACCTGAGACGCATATAGACGGAAAATCTCATATTGGGGGAAAAACACCTTCCCAGCTCACTGACTGGATACAGACATGTAAAACAACCAGGATAAAGCTGGTTTATCAGACAGCATCTGTGCTCACAGCACTGGAGAGAAAGGAGGAGCTGGTTGGGTTCAGATGGTCTCTCTCCACTCCATGGTGTGTGCTCGTGTGTGTGTGTGTGTGTGTGTGTCACAGATCATTCTTACCAGCTGTGTTTCTGTATCCATTATTATATCCAGGCACGCCGTAACCTCCAGGTCCAGCACCAAAACCTGCACCATGGACAAATCTATTGAATCATCTTTCATGTCACAACTACACTTTGTCCATTACGCTCTCACTAGATGCTACTAAAAACGGTAAAGCTTGTTTTTTTTTTTCATTATCCAAACCGCTTATCCTGCTCAGGGTCGCGGGGATGCTGGAGCCTATCCCAGCAGTCATTGGGCGGCAGGCGGGGAGACACCCCGGACAGGCCGCCTGTCCATCACAGGGCCCACACACACACACACTCATTCATACCTAGGGACAATTTAGTACGGCCGATTCACCTGACCTACATGTCTTTGATTCACCTGACCTACATGCCTTTGATTCACCTGACCTACATGTCTTTGATTCACCTGACCTACATGTGTTTGGACTGTGGGAGGAAACCGGAGCACCCGAAGGAAACCCACGCAGACATGGACAGAACATGCATACTCCACACAGAGGATGACCCGGGACGACCCCCAAGGTTGGACTACCCCGGGTCTCGAACCAGGACCTTCTTGCTGTGAGGTGACCGTGCTAACCCCCGCGCCACCGTGCTGCCCCAGTTAAGCTTGATAAGGGTGGAAAATAAAGTTTACATATTTTAGTAAGTGAAGTAAACTAAAAACCAGTGAGTTGGTCTACTTCCATCAGATTCTACATTAGAAACACTGTGAGGCAGGAAACGTATTGGTCTCCTACCACCTGAGCAGATTTTAGTGAGACATGCAATCTCGTTATATATTCGCAACCTCGACATTCTGTCAGCTGATCAAGTATAATAACAACAATAATACATAATGTAAAGACATACTATGTATTATATTGTACTGCAGTGTTTCATCAGCTAAAAACTCAAGGTGCAAAGCTTCAGACTATATTTGTCATAATAGTCCAGAATGTTTTTTAAAATAAGTTTATAATGACCGTATCTGTTGTCATAATAGTTTCTAACATCAAGACGCGTCATAATAACAGTATAATATTTGTCATAAAAGCAGTTCGTAATAATCATATTTCATCATAACGATAGTTTAGAAGGTAAATTCAGTACTGGAGCCTCTTACCTGGTTTGGGTGTTTTTTGTCCCCCTGTGTTTGAAGGACCACCTGCAACGTGCCCAAACCAACCACAGCATGAACATTACAACAGCAACACTAAGAGTTCATATACATCACAGACATAAAGTGACGTCGTGTGAAGGTCAGAGGTCATCTTTTATCTGTAAACTGTCTTCAGAGGGAGATTACCGTTGGCGTTGGCTCCGTGTCCGTTGGGGACCTCGGCTCCTGCTCCAAACCCTGTGCAACACAAAGCGTCGTTGTGTTCACGTCAAAATAAAACTCTGACCTGGCATGGGCCGTTTAAAACCCCATTAATTGTTGCAGTAAAAGTAGTTTTGTGTGTTTAGATGTGTTTGATCCATTTTGTGTGGTCGCATACTGCTCCATATGTACTGTGATGTATTGTATGTTACGCTGTTTGAACAGCGGATGGAGTGTAACTGAGATAAGCTCACAGGAACAGGAAGCTGGTGATGCCGGTTGGGGGAAGCAGGCAGTTTTTGTCAACTTTATGGTAGAATTGAATGAACTGAATTATATGGATCAGAGAGTCAAACCGGTTCATCTGGACACAACGTTTGTTGAGAGAAACTTTTCATCTGAAGTGACCTCTTCAGTCTCTACTGACTGCAGGCATCCCCACCCTTCTAAACATTACAGCGGATCCCCACCCTTATAAACACTACAGCGGATCCCCACCCTTATAAACAACACAGTGGATCCCCACCCTTCTAAATATTACAGCGGATCCCCACCCTTATAAACAACACAGCGGATCCCCACCCTTATAAACAATACAGCGGATCCCCACCCTTATAAACAACACAGTGGATCCCCACCCTTAAAACACTACAGTGGATCTCCACCCTTATAAACAATACAACGGATCCCCACCCTTATAAACAATACAGCGGATCCCCACTCTTATAAATAACACAGCGGATCCCCACCCTTAAAACACTACAGTGGATCTCCACCCTTATAAACAATACAGCGGATCCCCACCCTTATAAACAACACAGCGGATCCCCACCCTTATAAACAGTGCAGCGGATCCCCACAGATCCCTACTGTATTGAACGGTTACCTTTTGGTTTGGAGCCAGCAGCCCCCATTTCTGCACCATAACCTAAAATGACACAGGGGTTAAAGGTCAACAAGGGGACGGTTTGTTCACTGTGATCTATGATGCTGCAGTTTGTTTAAATCAAAGTCAGTATTGATCCAGCCATTACTCCATGAGTCAAGCCGCTTATCCTGATCAGGCTCACGGGGATGCTGGAGCCTATCCCTGCAGTCACTGGGCAGCATGCGGAGACACACCCCGGACAGGCCGCCAGTCCATCACAGGGCTGACAGTCACACATTCACACCTAGGGACAATTTAGTACGGCCGATCCACCTGACCTACATGTCTTGATACAGTATTGATCAAATATAAATACTTCAGATGTGCTTTGCTTGGAGACCCCTCCCCCCCAATGGTCTGCCAAGCAATTTATATTCATGGGATTTGATAAAAATGTTAAAAGTTTAGAAATCTTTTATGTTGTTGATCTAGAGATTATTTTTAGGGCTTTACCTCTCTGACAGAAAGTCTAATGAAAGGTCAACAGTGAATTCATGTGTGTGTGTATGTATGTGTGGGTGTGAGCGAGTGAGTAAGTGAATGAATGTTTAAATCATGGCGTCAAAGGTCACACACTACACTGCAGTAAGATGGAGGAAAGATGGGGTTTGGTTGGGTGTTGACTAAGGTGAACCGCCACTAATAAACATCAGCGATAACTGACCATGTGAGACACAGTCAGTCTAAACACACTGACCTCAGCATGTGCACAGCGTTAGCTGTGGTGGGGCGAGGACTCAGAAAGCCGTTCTGATCCGAAGGTTTATTTACCTGGTCTTGGTATTTTCACCCACTGGCCATTCAGGATCCCAGATGGTCCGCAGTCTGGAATACAGTCACATACTGTCAAAGCCTTATTACAAATAGACTCCAACACTTGAAGACATTGAAGATGCACTGATATGAGCATACAACGAAGACGCTGATGACTAGGGCTGTGTATTGGCGAGAATCTGGCGATACAATATGTATCACGGTACAGGGGTTACGATTCAATATGTCGCGATATATTGCGATACTGTAAGAAAGGTGATATATTGCGATTTCATAGGCCTGTGTTCTTTGTGCTGACGCTACTTCCTGTCTCAGTTTACGCTGTTGCGTTGGAGTGGAAGAGCCAAATGGCTGAAGGCAGATTACAACACTGTTATCTAGCGGTCGTGGGGTTACACACAACACAAAATGTTTGTCACGAACCTTTACATGTAAACAATTAAAACTCGATATAGTGGTTTTGAGAATCGATACAGTATCACAAAAGATAATATCACGATAATCGAGTGTATGGATATTTTCTTACACCCCTAACGTTGACCAAGGCAAACGTAAATGCAGCAAAAGGATATTTAATTTAGTTTTTAATCTACTGGGTCTGAACCGAATCTGTCTGGTAAAACTGTGTTGCCACTGGCGGTGAATGACTCTTCAGTTGCACAACAAGTGAACTGCACACATTTCTTCACAGTAGCCCAAGACGCTGTTGCTGCTTTGATTCTGACCACAACCTGTAATGCTGGGCACACTACTGTACTGTACTGTCCATATCGGCCACACCGTCTGTGCTGTTGTGAGTGAAGTAAGCGATGTTTACCTGGTTTGGTGTGTGGTGTTGCTTGTCCACTGTGGGCCACGGCTGCATTGCTCTCTGAGGGACACGAGGACAAATTGAAAAGAGAGAACTTGGTCTGAAATTCTGTTTTTTTTCTTCTCTCAAAGCTTTTCTGCAGAAGTATCGATAAACTAGTGGGGATGCTGAGAGAAAATAATTGGTACATTTAATACAACTACCCCCTCATGCACAGATACACCAGATCTACACCAAACCAAAGCCCTGCTCATGACGCACTAGTTCCACTGACACACATTTCAGAAAATAATCACGGGTCAAAAACCTGCAAAGAGGAAATCCTCCACCCAAATGTAAACGTCTGAAAATCACATAGCAGAGAATACCCAGCATGCAACAGTGTTCCTTAAAACCCAAAGACAAAAAGGATGAACTGAGGGTTTAAATGCCCATTTAACATTTAACATAGTCCACACGGCAGTGAGTCTAGAGAAGTGAATCTACAGGATTACAGGGATATTCGGTAGAGGACAGGACGGACCATGCAGATTCGTTTTGTCGACACCAGGGCTGAACAACATGCAGTGTCAGGACCAACATCGCGCTATCCACATACGCAACAGTCACAATGCAAAAGATGCAACGTGAGGCAAACCGGCCCCATCAGTCATGTTACACTAAAACTCCTGTTGCTCGATAGAAAAACTGTCGGAGAAAAATATTCAAGCACATCTGAAAAATATAATTTTGTCTGCTTCCCCTCTGATATCATCCTAATCCCTGCTAGCACGATAAATTCTTTGCAAATGGAGCCTTGATAATTTAAAGCGGCACACACCTGGTCAAATGATCTAACTCCATGTTATTTTCATATTGCAATACATCGGGAAAAAACACATTCACGGCAATGTTGATTTTTTTCCAATAGCGTTCAGCCCCAGTAGACATGCACACGATTCTTTAATGGCAGCTACACATGGAGATACCAGACACACCTGAGAGGCAGCCCTCACAATGGAAAACACTTAGAATGTCAAACACAGACATCTCAGGTACAGACCAGACCAAACGGAGAGTCTCTGGAGGGGGTGCGTTTGATGTGGACTTCCAGTCAGTAACACACATGCACTATGTTATAAGGGTGCAGGACTACTGTAATGCGTGCTAACAGGCTGAGAGATGTGCACTTTGCCGTATATCGCTGTGACCACGGCAAGAGACACACACACAGCAAATAGTTTTACCACGGCGACCGTCTTCAGGTCCCTGTGTCGGCATCTCCAGACTGTCTGGTACCGTCCCAGCTCCACCGGGAACCAGCTCTGGTTCCGCCTCGGTCCCGGTCTCCTCAGGGACGATGACTCCCATGTCTTTCGCCTCCTCTGTTTCAGGCACCTCGGTACCTATGGCATCCAGGGGCTCACTACTGTTAAGGGCCCCTCTTTCAGGGGCCAGGTCCCCCTGGCTTGCAGTATCTACTCCAATAGGAAGGTCTGCCTCAGCACTTTGGAGCTCAGGCACCGCACTCCCAGTGACATAACCTGGAGGCCATAACTCCCATCATCATCATCCCACTTTGACCACTTATTTCCAAGTCATTAGAAAATCATTAACGCTACAAAGAAAATGAGGACCGCTACAACGAAACATGCGGTATCGTTAAAAACAGTGTCGAGAAATAACCAAACCAGAGAGTAAAACAGTTCACGTGCAAAATTCATGCATTAATTTTCAACTTGCAATATCTTGTTTCCAAAAGTAAACAATTTTGATTGCATTCCCAGCATGCAAAGCACCAACATGTTGACCCAAACAAGTTTTTTTTTTCAAACAATACAGACC
The DNA here is from genome assembly GCF_029633865.1 of Lampris incognitus. Taxonomy (NCBI): domain Eukaryota; kingdom Metazoa; phylum Chordata; class Actinopteri; order Lampriformes; family Lampridae; genus Lampris; species Lampris incognitus. Next base: position 7,623,230 of record NC_079227.1, read on the forward strand.
ATGCATTATAACAGAGATAAAAAAGATCAGCTACTTGAAAAACATCCAAGTAGACACAACAGGCTGTGGCTGCTAGTGATCTACATTCATTAAAAACCAGGTTGTTCTCTTAAAACTCCCAGGATTTAAATGCACAACTGAGAATAGACAGAGGTTAAACTGCATATACCAGAGATGACTATGAAATGTTGTGATTAGGGATCGACCGATTATCGGTCTGGCCGATTATCGGCTTACATTTTTCATTTTCAGATTTGTCATTTTTCATATTATCGTTATTGGCATATTTTTATCGGCCAAGCCGATTTTTTTTAATGACATATTGAAAATGTTTATCATTTCCTTTCAATTCTTGAACTGAATTTTTCCATTCGGTCCGGTCAAAGCTTGGAATTATTTTAACATTATATTTATTCAGTTTGATCAAAGTTTACTTCCTGCTGTCCATGTTGTTTAATTTATTCCATTTTCATGTTTTTTATTTATTTTTAATTAAAAAGAATTCCACTCAGATTGTCGTCTAGTGCCTTGAACATCATGCACTTTTATTTTTTCAAATATTTTTTGTTTTACACAAAATTCAATCAAAAATAGGTTAATTTAAACGCAGCCTTGTGTTGGAGTTTGTGTTGCTGTAAATTTCGGCACAATATTTTTTTTTTTACATTTACTGCACCTGAATATCGGCCCAAAATATCGGTTATTGGCTGCCATAACGTTCCGATAATCGATGTTGGCCCTGAAAAAAAACCCATATCGGTTGACGCCTAGTTGTGATATCCATCAAGCAGTCAAAAGTAGAATTTAATTTTAAGAGAACATCCTTAAATATCTTTAAATATTAATAGGGGGGACATTTACTTCTCTATAGAGAAGAATCCAAACATGCCTGTGTGTTTTCTCACCACACATTCTGCTCACTTCTCAATGAGAAACACCTGAATCCGTTACAGGCAGAAGTCTTTCTCTCAGTAACGGCCAACAAACTGCAGTTTTAAACACACACACAGCTTCAACCACAATAAAAAATGATGTCTAGAAATACTGACATTTCATTTTCACAGATTAACAAACAACGTCAGTCAGTCATAGGTACGGCCACAACACATGCAGATAAATGTAACCCACATATGATTGAAACCACTTCCACATGCTCGTACATCGTTTGTTGAACATTGAATATACAATATTGAATTCAATATACAGTATGTATGCACAACTGCATGGCTAGTTGCATGAAAAAGCACATTTCAAAAATTGCACAAGATTTTAATTTCAAATGCAGCTCATTTCTGTGTGGAATAATGAATTGTAATCTCAGTATATTTGTAAGAATACTACATTTGAAGTGAATTAACATTCAGAAACTGATCAGAGATTCTGCATAACATTCAGGAATACAGCATCAGTGAATACGATGCTGACTGACGCATCATACTGTGGTACATACCATGGCGTATAGACATTACAGAGGATAATAAATTTTCAGCTAAGATTTTTTGTTTGTTTCATCTTCTCTTTTAAGTGCCCCTTCTTAAAGCCCGAATGATCATTTCGTGTATTAACATTTAGGCTTTAAATCCCTCTAAAATAAACTTCAGAACTGATAGTTTGACTTTATGTTGAATGAGACTGTTCAGCCTCGTTTTGCAAAGCTCCCTTGATGCTTCTCATCCCTTAACCTCCAGCCGATCGGGTTGTTGCTAAACATCATATTAACTGGTATTCATTGAAAAAACAGAATTTTACCCGTAATTTGCATTTAGACAATTTCTGTTTGAGGAGCTTCTGGTACCTACTGGGGCACATGTTAAAGAACCTTTGTACTTGCCCACTGGTACTCTGGTTTAAGGTACTTGCCTTGTGGAAGAACTGGTCCTGTCTCTGGAGCTGGGTTTGGAGATCTGCCCTGGGGAACTGCTGGTGCGAACTCTGGTGTCACTTGGTTCAGGTTTGGTTGTGGAGCTCCTGGTTCTGGCTCAGCTGCAGGCTGTGGCACCAAGGCGACAGACTCGGGCTCTGGCATGGTGTATGTGCCCTGGGGAACCACGGGAGACAGACCAGGTGCTGGTTTGGGGTACTTGCCCTTCGGAAATACAGGCTCTGTCTTTGGACTCTCTCCTTGTGGACCCAGGAGGGCTGGGCCAGGTCCGGGTGTAGGCTGGGGAGCGACTGGCATGGGGTTGGGGAGTTCTGGCACTGGGGCTGCTGGTTTGTAGCTTTTTGATGGTGGCCCAGCTGCAGGCGGCTGTCCGTATTCCCCTTGGGTCTCCACTAGAGGGACACTGTGGGTTGGTTCAGGGGCAGAAGGTGTCACACCTTGAGTCAGCTGTGGTGGCCCCCCCTGCTCAGGAGAGAGAACGCCACCTTTAAGGCTCTTCCCATTAGAAGACCCCGCACCTCTTGTCCCCTGACCATTTAGCATCACACCATGACCTGAGAATCAAACAGTAAAGTCAGCTCAAGGAGAACTACAGATATTCTATTATTGCTGTAAAACAAAACACTCATATTTAAACAGCACCAATTCACCATGTTACACAGTATAACACACAATACACGAGAGCCACAATTTTACAGGACAGAAGACTTGAAAACACAAAGGAGCATGAGCTAACATAGGGTAAACCACAAGCTACACACAGATGCACATGTGAGAAGACATTTTAGCCAACTACCCCTTCAGGACCCACAATTTCCATAATCTAATTCACAAATTAAATGTACTTGACTGACATGTTGTGAAAATATAAAAGAAAAAAATGTTCATAAAAAATTTTATGTGTAAACAAAAGTGTCCCATTTTCTTTGGCGGCTCTCAGAACACTTATTGCGCTGTTGTTTACAGGGGGAATCTATACCACCATTAAAGCTAGCTTTTCTTGTAAAATAACTCTCCAAACCTTTCACGATGGTGTTTTCCATGTATACTTACCACCATTAGGTGCTTTAGCACCCCCACTGGGAGAAATTGCCCCTAGACCTTTGGATTGAAGTTTGGACCCCTGGTTTAATCCTCCATAACCTGAGAGCAAGGTGGTCATATTCGTAAATTATGCATATTACTCAAATTTAAACAACAGAAGCTTAATCTGTTGCGACCATACAACCAACAAGAAGTCATTTTTGTGAGAAAATCTTTGCCTGATAGAGTTGAACGAGGACAAACTCTTTCAGGAATTTAGTCTGCAAGTCTATCATTTGGATGTTGGGTCGATGGGACGTACCATTGGGTTTACCTCCGTATCCACTGGCTGGACCAGCAACTCCTGCCCCATAACCTTCAAAGCAAACAGAGAGTCTGCAGTGACAACTGACAGCTTCATGGTGACTGACGGCTTACAGAAGACTTACCATTTGGCTTGGCTCCATATCGCTTTGGGAAAATTCCTGCGCCATAACCTTTTAAAGACGACAGAATCACAGTGACATTATTACACTGGTGATGATTACCTGCTTATTGACTAATTTTGTCAGGTTGATTTCACGGTGACTCGTACCAGGTTTGGGTCCCTTAGCGCCCCCGTTGGGGTATCCAAACCCTGCAAGACATCGATGAAAAGAGAAAGTTACTCTCTTGTATGAGGTGCCTGACCTGAATGAATTGTAATGGTGTTTCCAGTTATGATAGTCTTACCATTAGGCCTGACACCATATCCATTTGGAATGCCTCCATAACCTGGAGATCACCAAACAGAGCGAGGTCAGACATCCCAGTTCCCCCGCTGGTACAGAAACATAAACCAGCAGAAGACCAACAAAACAAATACTGCTCCACAATCATCAGTGCTTTTTATGGGTAGACAGTAAACAGCTGCACTGCTCTCAGTAAAGAGTCACCAAATATAATTCACTATTAAACCTCACCCCGAGCCTCTACACTACAGCTACCACTGAAAAACAAGTTAGCATTACTTCTTAACCATGTGGATAAATGGAGATGTTTTAGTATCCCCCCCCCCCTTTTCTCTCCCAATTGTACTTGGCCAACTACCCCACTCTTCCAAGCCATCCCGGTTGCTGCTTCACCCCCTCTGCTGATCCGGGGAGGGCTGCAGACTACCACATAACTCCTCTGACACATGTGGAGTCACCAGCCGCTTCTTTTCACCTGGCAGTGAGGAGTTTCACCAGGGGGACGCAGTGCGTGGGAGGATCGCGCCATTCTCCCCAGTTCCCCCTCCCCCCTGAACAGGTGCCTTGACCGACCAGAGGAGGCGCTAGTGCAGCGATCAGGACACATACCCACATCCAGCTTCCCACCCGCAGACAGCCAATTGTGTCTGTAGGGAGGTCCGACCAAACCAGAGGTAACATGGGGATTCGAACTAGCGATCCCCATGTTGGTATGCAACGGAATAGATCGCTATGCTACCCGGACGCCCGATGTATTAGTATTCTTGTGGTATTTTGTCGACACATCAGTGTATTTGGCTGCGTTTCCATTTGGAACCCGGGCTCCAACCCCATAATCTTAAATTCTGTTTTAAACAGGATGTTTTCAGTGCTTCTATAAAATAAAAGACAATTATGAAAATAATGAAAACAACCATAAGAGATCCTGACCTCAGGATAGAAAGGCATTCAGTTCTGAGCCTAAGCGAGTGACAGCAACGTACGTTTTTTAAGTGTGGACTCTTCATCACCAAGACCGACAGCAACTCTTACTTTGAAAAACAAATGGAACACTTCAACTTTATAAATAATAACAAAAAACCCACAAATACTGAATTACAGTAATGATGTGAAAATATCTGACAGACTACAATGGCAAAGCAGACTGATCTGACATTGCAGATCCTGTCTGGAGTACCTAGCAAACCCCTAGAGAGGCTCCAGTATGTGTAGAATTCAGCTGCCAGGGTGCTCACCCACACCAAGCCCTGATAACACATCACCCCCACCCTCGTCCACCTTCACCAGCTCCAGGTCAAATCCCGCGTTTCTTATAAAATCCTCCTCCTCACCTATAAATCCCCTTGTGCCCATTCCCCCAGTACCTATCAGACCTCCTCAACCCCTATATTCTATCCCGGAATGTGCCGTTCGCAGACACGGGCCTACTTTCCATCCCCCACACCAGCCTGCAGACTGTTGGGGGTAGAGCCTTTAGTGTGGCAGCCCCCACCCTTTGGAGCTCTATTCCAGCAGAGATCCACAATGCTGCTTCTTTAGACAATCTTAAAAGACTACTGAAACCCCCCCCTTTTTACTAAGGCCAATGGTCTGTAGTCTTCTCATCTTTGTTTTAATCTTTTTTTTTTTCTTATGTAGTGTAAAGCGTCCTTGGGTTCCTTGAAAGGCGCTACACAAAACTAAGTTGTTGTTGTTGTTGATTTCAAACTGAGATCAAATTGATGTGTTTTACTGCTTCAGCACAAATGACTTCAGTATTAGTTGAATATTTCAGGCAGACAAGTATTGACTCAGTTCTCCCGTGTGTGTTGTGCTGCTTTTAAGACCCAATAGAAATGGAGAACAAGCGTCGCTGACACAAAACCTGCCGTATTTACCATTAGTCTTCGCTCCATATCCAGCAGACGCACCGTGACCTACAGAAGAGGAGGAGATGACACGGAGAAGGATGATGGCTTGCAACTGGTTTTTTATGCAATGAAAATGAACCGGAAAAAGAACTGCAGATTACCGTTGGGTTTGGTGCCTTGTCCATTAGGGGCGCCATGACCTGGAAACACATCCACATGTTTTCTTACAGACGGACACCAAGTAATCAAAATATCTTCATTTCATTTTCATTTCAAACCACTGAATTCAGTTAGAGTTAATGGAGTTTTATTTTAAATTAAACTTAAGTTACTGGTAAGTGACTTAATTGTGGAACTAAAAGACTTTTTTCTGCAATTTTTTTATGAAGCCAAAAGCACCCTGGTCCTTTATAACAGAGTAAACATGCCAAGAAGTCGACGGAGGCCTCAACAGCCTCTCTCATTAGCTGTACCACAGCCTCGTGGAAATGACCGGTAAACTACTGGGAAATACTTTAAAACAGACTAGTGTGTGTAGGACTCTTCACACCTGGCTTAGGTCCCTTCATTCCCAGACCAGGCCTTGGATAAGCACCATAATTCCCGTAGCCTTGTAGATAAACAACAGAAGACAGAGGTTTGTCAGCGTCTACCATTTTCATTGCAGGAAATCCACCCACAGATAACCAGACTGTCTGATGACTAGACTGTCTAATGACTAGACTGTCTGATGACTAGACAGAC